>NC_079191.1:403730384-403897884 GCF_029499605.1 Hyla sarda
TCTATCTATTATCTATTTATGATCTATCTATCTCATACCTATCTATCTATCTATCTATCATCTATCTATCTATCTATCTATCTATCCCATATCTATCTATTATCTATTTATAATCTATCTAGCTCATATCTATCTATCTATATTTCTATCTATCTCATATCTATCTATTTATAATCTATCTATCGCATATCTATCTATCCATCTATCTCTCTTTCTGTCTATCATCTATCTTTGTCTGTAAATAAATTTACGATCCATATATCTCTATATAATATAGCAATCTTACATTACAGACAGTGTCTGAACATTGATGGAGCTTGTTATGTAGCCCATTCCTAAAAATAATAGGGTCAGCAGAGGGCCGCATCATGCCTGGCAAAGGACAAAGGGAATATCTATCTATCTATCTATCTATCTATCTATCTATCTATATATACTCTTTTTTTTATGTAAATGTCCTTTCTATCCTGTCTCGACATCAGTTATAGATGTTGGCGTGTTATGTGGGCACAGTAGGCCTCTGTTACTAGCTGGTGTTCATACACTACAACACATACCAGGCCATGCAGTCACCACACAGCTGGACTCCTTATAAAACCCACTCCATAAATAGATAGATATCAAAAGAGCGGTGGAGGTATAAAGGCCTCGAAGCAGCAGGATGCCCCATTAACCCTCCCAAAACGAATACATGCAGTGGGATTTCATTGTACAATTCATTCTGTTTTCTATGCTGTACACCCCTATGAGCCCTGAGATGGGCAACTACTGTTTTTTGTGGGCCTTGTGGGACTAGAAATCCCAGCATTGGATGATACGACTTATAGTAGACCAGTGCTTCCCAACCAGTGTGCCTCCAGCTGTTGCAAAACTGCAACTCCCAGCATGCCCGGACAGCCGAAGGCTGTCCGGGCATGCTGGAAGTTGTAGTTTTGCAACAGCTGGAGGCACACTGCTTGGGAAACACCGTAGTGGACTATAGGTTGCATAAGACTAGGTATATGCATTGTACATGTCCATAATTTTTAAAATATTTTTTTCTCCTAAAAAAATATATATATACAAAAATATTCCTGAAGTGTCTCATAGCTGTCCATGGGCTAAATGCGCGCCAATCTTCTTTTCCCATAGATTTAGAACATGTGGAATGTGTCGTGGGGACTTGTTCTTTTCTGCATAATGGATATAGCGTTGGCGTTTATACATTTTTTTACTCTAATGAATCTTCTTCTATTTGTCTTTTTTATGCTGAACATCAATGAGGCGACAGATGTGAATGTAAGACATATGTTTGCGTCCCCCTTTCTTTCCATACACATCTTGTAGAACATTTCCAAACCAAAAGGGATTGGATCTTAAATGTATACAATATTTATACAGTATCATTTCAGATTTTTATTTCTGGCCTTTTTTTTTCCTTCAAGAGAAATCCGAAAGTCACATGATTTGTAATTGAAGCGCCCCTGTCCTATCACAGGGAAAATAATTGCTTCTATATGTTGCTCGCTAGGTCTTTCAGATGCTTTACATGTCTATCTTATGTGTCTAGCGTCTGTATTTGGCTCACAAATCCCTCTGTTCTGCTGTTCACTCATTCTGACATCCCCTGCTCAGGGAAGGGGCATGTCCAAGGCAAGCACTGAGCCCGCCCTCACTCACCATGCATTCACTTGCTTCCATAGGGGGACATTTATCAATGTTTGCTTATGTATTCCTTTTTTTAGTTATTTTTTTTCTTAATTTTTTTTTTTTGCTTTTGTGCGACGTATTTATCAACTGGTTTCAGCCTGTTCATACATTTCTTTTACATAAGCATTTTTTATTTTTTTATTTTTTGCTTAGGTAGTGGCTTTTTCTGCTCCATGTCTGAGCTGGTGTAAATTTAGTAGGTTTTTTCATGCAATGCGACTTTTTTGCGACTTTCGCACTTGATAAATCTCTGATCCACTGCAAGTCAAAAATCCCTTTTTGCTTTGGTAAGCAAGATTTTAATTTTTTGCTTAGGACACGGAACATGCAAAAATGTCGCAGGAAAAAGAGGGTAGGCGCATGTGCGACTTTTTTTGCGACAATTTTAAGCAAAAAATAAAACCTACTAAATGCTTTGATAAATATCCCCCATAGGCTGCTGTGCGGGGTCTCTTCATCCAATCACTGCAGGCTGCTCTGTAACCCCCTCCTCTCTGTTTTCAGACAGGAGTCTGATAGGACAGTAGTGAGCACAGAGGAGTGCTAGTCCCGCCCTCACTTTCTGGACTTTGTTCCAGCCTGTGCTTCAACAGGGACAAAGATGATGCTGCAGCCGGACAGGATTATGTTCTGGATGGTATGGGGACCCCTTGTGGTCTTTTTTTATAAGCCATGATTTCTATAAAAAGGAGATAACATTTTTTTTTGTATGAAGTATATTACAAACACTTACCGTATTTTTCGCCGTATAAGACGCACTTTTTCTTCCCCAAAACTGCGGGGAAAAGTTTGTGCGTCTTATACGGCGAATACACACCTATCGCGGCGGTCCCTGCGGCCATCAATTGCCGGGACCCGCGGCCAATACAGGACATCACCGATTGCGGTGATGCCCTGTATTAACCCTTTAGATGCGACGATCAAAGCTGACCGCTGCGACTGAAGTGAAAGTGACACTAACTCGGCTTCACCGGGAGGGACCTTACCTGCCTCCTCGGTGTCTGCTCCGTGCCGGGATCCCCTGCATGGCCAGCGCTCTCCTTCGACGTAGCGACGTGATGACGGCGACGTGATGACGGCGACAGAGAGCGTGGATCCCGGGGAAGAAGACATCCGGAGTGTCGGGGACACCCCGGGGACGCGGCGACAGCGATGGAGGGCGACATCCAGGGCAGCGGTGACGGGTCCGGAGCGGCGGGGACACGTGAGTATTACCTCCTATACCAGTGGTCTTCAACCTGCGGACCTCCAGATGTTGCAAAACTACAACTCCCAGCATGCCCGAACAGCCAACGGCTGTCCGAGCATGCTGGGAGTTGTAGTTTTGCAACATCTGGAGGTCTGCAGGTTGAAGATCACTGTTGGGTTCAGAATCTTTTTTTTCTAGATTTTGCACCTTTAAAATTGGGTGCGTCTTATATGTCAGTGCGTCCTATAGGGCGAAAAATACGGTACATTGATGTGATCTAAGGTGATACAAGGTGCTCAACCCCAAGTGCAGTTGTGCACCTACGTTGGAGTGGAGGACCTGCACCTATGGATCACAATGTGGTTTCACAACTGTGGTTATTGTAATCAATGACATTGGCTAACCCTCAAAACCGATGTAAAATTGAGACATTAGCCAGTATATCCTTATATGAAGAACACACTTGAGCCCGCACACCAACGCCAAGGTTTCTATGAAGTATATTAGAAAGGTTGATGGTTTGCCGAAATGTACAACATATAAATAGTTTTTGATTCTGACACTGCCCATTAAAAAAAAAAAAAAAAAAAAAAAAAAAAAGAAGAAAAAAAGTTATGTATGCCGGGGATAAAACATCAAAGAAACTAACATTTATACTAACACACTATTTTTTGAGTTAAAAAATGAGAGGGCGGTTTTGTGGTGTTTTGGTTTTTTTTCTGGTCAAAACAACAGAAAAAAAAATGTGTACGTCCTCCCAGCCTAAAAAGGTTATCCAGGCATCCCATTTATTTTTCATATTTCACTGTGGGAGCACTATGAAAAAAAAAAAAAAAAAAAAGGCATACTAACCTACCTGGGTCCCCCACAGCTCCCGATGTGACACCTTTTAGTCCCCCACTTGTCACTCTTCTTTGTACTTGCAAGACTGACTGAGGAGGGACACCGGTGAAACGATTTCATCTCAAAAGCAGGAAAAAGACTGGCGAGTGAAGGAACTGAAGATGCCACACACTGAGGCGGACCCAGGCAGGTGAGTAATTTTTTTATTTTTTTATTTTAATTTTTTTAGTTTTTATAATTTCCCACAACAAAGTATGATTTTTTTTTTTGTTTTTTTTTAATGCACGGATAACCCCTTTATTGTTCCTATCCATTTTGATGGCTTCATGTTTTATATGCACATTTTATTTCATGCGCAGCCCTCTGGAAGTTGATGGGTTAAATGTAAAAACGCGTGTTCTGTGTTTGCCTTGTTCACATATTTTTATAGTTATTTTCTTTTTCTTTTTCATTATCTGTGCACAACAGTGTTTCCCAACCAGGTGCCTCCAGCTATTGCAAAACTACAACTCCCAGCATGCCCGGACAGCCGTTGGCTGTCCGGGCATGCTGGGAGTTGTGGTTTTGCAACAGCTGGAGGCATCCCCCCCCCCCCCGCCCCGGTTGGGAAACACTGGTCTACAACATTACAAAACATCACAAAAACACTTGATCCTTTAACAAAAACAGCGGAACAAACATAAATTAAAAATAAACTCAGAACACAAAAAAACTAAGCAAAAACAAACACAAGATGGAAATTAAAACAGGGAAATCTTTCAAAAATGATCCATGTTGCATATGTGTATTACATTTGTGTTTTCATAGAAGTGAGAACGAGGCGCCAATGCTGGTTTGACACTCAGGCCTCATTCACACTAAATGTTGCCCGGTTGCCCATAGCAACCAATCAGATTGCTTCTTTCATTTTAAAAGGCCTCTGCTAAAATGAAAGAAGCGATGTGATTGGTTGCTATGGGCAACTTTTCCTTTGCACAGGTTATGATAAATCTCCTTCGTAGTATTTTGGTCAGTATTTTTAACTTAAAAAAAACTCAGCTCTGCTCCTGTTTTCGGCTGAAAATACCCAACAAAAACACCACGTTTCAGAGAGGCCACAGCCTTTGGCCGCCCTGGATTTCTGTCAGCATTATATATCAGTATTTGTAAGAAAAGAGGGGGAGATTAATCACAATGGGGGAGATTTACCAAAACCTGTGCAGAGGAAAAGTTGCCCAGTTGCCCATAGCAACCTATCAGATCGCTGCTTTCATTTTTCAGAGGCCTTGTTAAAAATGAAAGAAGCGATCTGATTGGTTGCTATGGGCAACTGGGCAACTTTTCCTCTGCACAGGTTGTGATAAATCTCCCCCAATGTGTGCAGAGGAAATTTTGACCAGTTGCCCATAGCAACCAATCAGGCTGGGTTTACATATATCAGGCGTCCGGCACAGTTTCCCTCCGGCATGCACCGGAGGGAAACTGATCCCATTAATTTTCATTTTGACACCAGATGGATGGACAGGCCGGAGGGAACCGGACAGGGGAACGCAGTTTGTCCGCCGTGCAGAAAAAATGGACACTGGATGCCATACAACTGATGACAACTTGTCATCAGTTGCGGCATCAGTTGCGTCTCGATTTTGGCTGAGTTCACCTATGCCGGATGCCGGACATACGTGAACCCAGCCTCAGATCGCTTCTTTCATTTTTAAAAAGGCCTCTGAAAAATTAAAGGAACAATCTGATTGGCTGCTATGGGCAACTGGTTAAGTTTTCATAGAAACTGATCTTGATGAATGTCCCCCAGAAGCTACACAGAAAACAAAAATAGTAATAATAATAATACTAAAAAAAAGAATAATAATAGAGAAATTTTAATCTCTTGTGTGTTTTGGACCCGCTGCTGAGTTAAGTAATAAAACAAAAATGATGACCTG
The DNA here is from genome assembly GCF_029499605.1 of Hyla sarda. Lineage (NCBI taxonomy): Eukaryota > Metazoa > Chordata > Amphibia > Anura > Hylidae > Hyla > Hyla sarda. The sequence continues at coordinate 403,736,025 of NC_079191.1, forward strand.
CAAATACAGCTGCTGCAGAAACTCTTATTTGTTGACGTAAAATCAGTGATATCCATACAATAAAGAAGCGGGTTTCACGTGTTTCAGCATACAAGCGATAGTCATAAACTAGTTTTATGAGTTCCTAAGGCTAGGTTTACAAATGTGAGTTGTGTCAGGCTCATTTATTTTTTTTACATAAACTGTTCACAACTGATGGCAGGACTGATGCTCAAAAAGTGCATAAATTGTCATCAGTCAAAACAATCAGTTACCTGACAGGTATATGCAGCATAGATGGGGGAATGCAGCAAGTTGCCTTTCCCTGTCCGGTGCCGTCTGGCGTGTCAAACCAAACTGTCCTATTCATGCCAGGGGGAAACTCTGTCAGACAACTGATAAATGTAAAGGGAACCTTATTTATGCGCAATGCTTGGCATTAATGCACTAAGTCACACTAAGTCTGACCACACGGTAAAAAGGGTCTATACCATCCAATATTTCCTGTCATCATTATCACGTCTACATACAATTCTTGAAAGGCTGTACAACTTTTGTGATAAATTAGTCCCAGCCACATATGCAAAGAAAACGGCAAACAAACCTGTGCATCACACACTCCATGATAAATTCCCGCCATGGCTTTAGGTTTGGCATTAGGACAGACACAACTTTCGTTTAACATTTTCTTGGCTTGAAAATAATGGCACAAAAAACTGAACCCTATTAACTTTCAACTTTCGTAGCTTTGTTTTTCAGAAATAGTGTATATTAGTATTGGCGTCTTGTATTGGCTCATGGCAAGTCATGTGATTCTTTTATCATGGGACTCAAGTCAATAATGGTTAAAGGGGTTATCCAGGAAAAAACTTTTTTTTATATATTAACTGGCTCCGGAAAGTTAAACAGATTTGTAAATTACTTCTATTAAAAAATCTAAATCCTTTCAGTAGTTATGAGCTTCTGAAGTTAAGGTTGTTCTTTTTTGTCTAAGTGCTCTCTGATGACACGTGTCTCGGGAAACGCCCAGTTTAGAAGCAAATCCCCATAGCAAACCTCTTCTAAACTGGGCGTTTCCCGAGACACGTGTCATCAGAGAGCACTTAGACAGAAAAGAACAACCTTAACTTCAGAAGCTCATAAGTACTGAAAGGATTAAGATTTTTTAATAGAAGTAATTTACAAATCTGTTTAACTTTCTGGAGCCAGTTGATATATAAAGTTTTTTTTCCTGGATAACCCCTTTAAACAACTGCCCCAAATATGAGACAGAGCAATAGTGAATATCAGTCCTGCCCACAGGATGGAAAAAACTTAAGGGGGTGTGATGTTTATAGCCTTATATCCCCTTGTTGCGGGGGGGGGGGGGGGGGGGGGGGGAGAGGCTTATAGTTTAATTTGAATTTGTTTTCTTTATTAAATTCCATTGGTCCTGCCAGTCCACACGGGTGGAGATTAACCCCTTCATTGTGCTGCTGATCAGACGTAAGGGGAAATATATATATATATATATATATATATATATATAAAAGTAGACAGTCCAAGGCTGTTTAATCCTTTAAGGAGATTTTTTTGCTTTTGTACTTTCGTTTTTTCCACCTACAGACCCATATGGGGCTTGATTTTAGAAAGATCTCTGTACTGTCCGTTAATTTATTATTTTTTTAAATCAGGGGGGGGGATTAAAAAATTATAATGAACGGACAGTACAGAGATCTTTCTAGTGATCTTTTTATACCTACGCTGGTAACCATAATAAGGGGGCTTCCTCTATGTCTAGAGGAAAGAAGGTTTCCCCATCATCACAGACAGAGATTCTTTACTGTAAGAGCAGTGAGACTATTGAACACTCTGCCACATGCTGTTGTGATGTCTGACTCAATAAACAAGTTCAAGGGGGGCCTGGATATTTTTCTGGAAAAATATAATATTACAGGTTATGGATACTAGATTGGTAGGGATAGAACATTAATACAGGGATTTATTCTGATCGCCATATTGGGTCTGGAAGTAATTTTTCCTCTGTCATGGGGCAATTTGCATCAGGCTCATGGGGGGGGGGGGGTTCTGCATTCCTCTGGATAAACACAGTAGGGTTTTAGGTTGAATTCGATGGACTCAATGGACTTTTTTCAACCTTACAAACTATGTTGCTAGTTACAAACTATGCATCGAATTAGAAGCCCCCAAAACTAAAAAAATTTTTTTTTACAATTTGGCTCCACATATAATGTTTTTTTTTGGGGGGGGGGGGGGGGTTCACCGTAAACTTTGTGGTGGAATGATTAATGTAATTACAAAGTAAAATTGGTGGCACAAAAAACAAGCACCATATGGGTCTGTAGGTGGAAAAAACAAAAGTACAAAAACAGAAAAATCTCCTTAAGGGATTAAACAGCCTTGGACTGTCTAGTCATATATATATATATATATATATATATATATATATATATATATATATATATATATGTATATATATATATATATATATATATATATAAATATATATATATATTTATATATATATTTCCCCTTACGTCTGATCAGCAGCACAATGAAGGGGTTAATCTCCACCCCTGTGGACTGGCAGGACCAATGGAATTTAATAAAGAAAACAAATTCAAATTTAACTATAAGCCTCTCCCCCCCCAACAAGGGGATATATGGCTATAAACCCCACACGCCCTTAAGTTTTTTCCATCCTGTGGGCAGGACTGATATTCGCTATTGCTCTGTCTCATATTTGGGGCAATTGTTTAACCATTATTGTTTTTTACTATTACCTCCACAGTGTTGTCTCAGTATGCTGTACGTGCGGCATGTGGAGGACTCACAGGTGGCTGTGGAGCTCTGTGCAGTCTCTGACTTCAGGTGGAGCTCCGTAGCCTATGGCCAGCTGACACTGCATCAGTCAGATGATCGGACCTCAGTACAAGTCGGCCAGATGTTTTAATATCCTTTCCTTACTTCCACGCTGGAGGTATATTTATATTCTGGGAATATCTATTACTTTTTTGTCTTATTTTTAGTAGCCGGCTGTGTGTTCACCTTAGTTTTGCTCAGGAGGAAGTGGGTGGGGCTGTACTCTTCAGGCTTATACATATTGGTGATCCCTGCTTACTGATTGCTACTGTATTGATATCCTTTGAACTGATCATTGTTATATCTCTTATGTAGGTTTATTCTCTGTGTATTCTTATGAGCCTTATAAGTTTTTATGAAACTTTTCATGCATTTTTTTTCTTTTTAGTTCCTTATGGATTCTGGAGGTAGAGCTTTGTTTGGGCAAAGCTCTGTCTAAAAGGAGACACCTTCAGTCTTGCATGTGCGATACCCCGTTACCGGATGATTCCGAATATACCACTTGCTTATCGTGCCGCCCTGTTCCTCCTGTGTCCGAAGAGCCTACTATAAGAGATATGTATATATGGGTAAAACACTTTGTTACAGGCTTTATTAAGGAGCTTAAAGAGTCTCTTCCTGCTCAGCCTGTGAAGAAGCAATCCAGATACAGACAATCTTACTCGTCTACTGCTATGGAGGATGACTGTCAGAATAATTGAAGATAGGGCTTCAGTGTCATCCCATTCTTCGGAAGATGAAATTCTTGTACTGAATTCTTATTTCCCTCTTGAGAAAGTGCAGAAGTTGAATCGGTTAGTGCAGGCCGAGGGCCAGCCAGCCGAGTCGGGGGAGGCTCCTCCCACTCCTAGAATGCCTAGAACTTTTAAGTGGGATGAGACCTTCAACAGTGGTTGAAGCCTGAAAAGGCTCCGATTGTATTCAAAAGATTCAAGATCTTGTATGAGGGTCAATCTAAGATTGGGTTTCTCCCCCTAAAGTTGATAACGCTATCTCTAAGCTTTCCAAGAGAACCCTTTTACCAGCAGAAGATGGTTCTAATCTCTGTGATCCAATGGATCACAAAATTGAGGTGGCTTTCAAGCGTCTTTATACGACTGGGTCCAGTCAGAATTTGGTGGCGATTGCATCTTTTGAGGTCACTAAAGCTTTAAGCGGTTAGTTAAATAAAGTCCAGGAGGACATTTCCAGAGTTAGAAGAGATGACATTCTTCCCTCCTTTGGCCAAATTAACCTGGCTATTGATTATTTGTGTGATGCAGCAACACAGCAGGTGAAGCTTGCGGCTAAGACTATGGGCCTCTCTACTGCGGGTAGAAGGGCTTTATGGATACGACCTTGATCTGGGGACAGCACCTCTATGTATTATCTTTGCAACCTAAAGTATGTGCCAGGCCGTCTCTTTGGACCTGAGCTTGATGTTATTATAGAGGAGCTTTCTGACAAGAAGGGCAAATCTTTGCCTGAAGCTCACAAGGCCTACAAGAAATTTTCTCATAGGCAATGTTCACCTCAGACAAAACTACAGACGAACAGATATTCGTCTAGGGGCAAGGTAGATCCTCTAGGAAAGATGGTCCTTCTAAGGGGGATTCTAAGCCCAAGAAGGATTGTTGAATGGCAAGCTACTCCAGTCGGCGGCCATCTTACTTCGTACCTTCTGTCATGGGAGAGGCGCATAACGGATGCTTGGGTCCTAAAAATAATTCAGGAAGGTTATTCCCTTCAAATTCTATTGCCCCCCGCAGAAAGGTTTCTGGTCTAATCAGTTCTAGAATGGCCCAAGCAAGACCTTTTGGAATCCTCAGTAATAGAGTTGATTTCTCTCTCCGCCCCGGAACCAGTCCCACCTTCAGAGATAGAACAAGGTGTCTATTCTCTCGTGTTTCTAGTGCCGAAGCCATCGGGAAAATTCAGACTGATAATAGATCTGTGATATCTCAATCGGCACTTGGTAAAGAAAAGTTTAAAAATGGAAACTATTCGACCTCTCAAACCCCTCCTGTCCAGAGGAGATTTTATGGCGTCACTAGACCTGAAGGACGCTTATTTTCACATTCCCATCTTGCAGGGGCACAGGAAGTATTTTTGGATTGCTATGAGAATTCAAGGAATTCTTCACCATCTTCAATTTAGGGTTCTTCCTTTCGGTATCACTACAGCCCCTTTTGTGTTCACCACAGTAGTGTCAGCAATGATGGTAGTTCTCAGGTTGCAGGGGATAAGAGTTATCCCATACCTGGACAAGTGGCTGATCATAGCCAGCTCTCAATAGTTGTTGATAGAGCATGTGAATATTACACAAGCCCTCCTGTTGAATCTGGGGTGGATAGTCAATCAGGACAAGTCGGATTTGACCCCAAGCACATCCAAACAATTTCTAGGATTTGTGATAGGCTCTCTATCCATGACTCTCCATCTTTCACCGGCCAGACAAGAGAGGATTCTCAGAGGAGCTCGGTTTTTAAGGATGCCTCGCAGTGTATCCATAAGGACTCTGATGAGTTTCCTGGGTCTCCTATCCTCAGCTGCAGAAGCAGTGCTGTGGGGGATGTGGCACCTTCACACCTTTCAATCGGAGGTACTTCAAAAGTGGAATAGAAATGTATTAGATCTAGATACTCTACATGTGGTCTCAACTCAAACAAGAAGGTCTCTAGAGTGGTGGATAAATATGCAAGACGGTATGTCACTAGAAGATCCATCTTGGGTGGTTCTTACCACGGACACCTCGGGATCAGGTTGGGGAGCGCATTGTTAAGACAGGACAGTCTCTGGAATATGGAGTCCAGAAGAATTTTTTCTTACTTCAAATCACAAGGAACTCAAATCAATATTTTATGCTCTAAAGTCCTTTGCTTCTCTTCTTTCCGGGAAGGCTGTCAGAGTAAAGTTGGACAACATGGCCTCTGTGTTTTACATAAACAAACAGGGAGGTACCAGATCTCAAGCCCTACTCCAGGAGGCAGGGAAGATCTTTATGTGGGCAGAGTCCAGGATAACAAGGTTATCTGCTGTCCACGTCAGGGGAGTGCAGATTGTTCTTGAGGACCGGTTGAGTTGGAACTTAACAATTCTGGAGGAATGGTCCCTGCATCCAGAAATCTTCAGTCAGATTGTTTCTCGCTGGGGGATGACAGAGGTGGACCTGATGGACACCAGATTCAACAACAAGTTGGTGAAATTCTGCTCCCTCTACTCCCTGGACATGCCGCTAGCAGTGGAGGCGATGTCCATACCTGGGACATTCCAACTTGCTATCATTTTTCCCCTGACTGCCATGATCCCAAGGGTCCTGATGAAGATCATGAGGGATCAGGCTTCGGTCATTGCACTGATACCATTCTGGCCCAAGAGGGCTTGGTTTTCTCAGCTAATGCTGATGAGTTGGGGAGAATACTGGAGATTATCAGTTCGGCAGGATCTGATATACCAGGGAACTCAGCTCTGCCACAACCTAGCAGCTCTGAATCTCACAGCCTGGAGATTGAAAGGTCCATATTAAAAGCCAAGGGCTTTTCGGACAGAATTCTAGATACACTCTATTACTCTAGGAGTGAGGCTACAAACAGAGCCTATGCCAAAGTTAAGAAAATCTTTTCATCCAGGTGTGCAGATAGGCAGGTTGATGTCTCTTTCCATAAATATTGGAATTTCTCCAAGATGGCTTTGAGAAAGGATTATCACCCAATACCATTAAAGTGCAGGTGACTGCTATATCGGCTTTTATGTGTAAGAGACTCTTTCAGTTTTCAGAAGTCAAGAATTTCATCCAGGCAATTTCTAGACTTCGCCCCTAGAGCAATTACGCCTGTTGCACCTTGGGATCTATCCATTGTACTTAAGCAGCTTTGTTCCTCTACTTTTAAACTGCTTGAGGAAGGTTCCCTAAAAGATCTCTCTTTTAAAGTTGTATTTTTGCTTGCTGTCACATTAGCCAAGAGAGTTGGGGAGCTTCAAACTCTCTATACCAGAGAGCCTTATACTGTATTTTTTCCGGATAAAGTTTTACTAAAATACTTACCATTCTTCATTCCCAAGGTTCCTACAGTTATTAATCGTGATCACATGATTGTACTTCCAAAATATATTCCTGTCTGACCACAGTGCTCTCTGCTGACACCTCTGTCCATTTTAGGAACTGTCCAGAGCAGGAGCAAATCCCCATAGCAAACCTCTCTTGCTCTGAACAGTTCCTAACATGGACAGAGGTCTCAGCAGAGAGCACTGTGGTCAGACAGAAAGGAAATTCAAAAAGAAAAGAACTTCCTCTGGAACATACAGCAGCTGATAAGTACTGGAAGGGTTAAGATTTTCAAATAGAAGTAATTTACAAATCTGTTTAACTTTCTGGCACCAGTGGATTTTAAAAAAATGTTTTCCAGGGGAGTACTCATTTAAACAGATTTGTAAATTACTTCTATTAAAAATTCTTAATCCTTCCAGTACTTATCAGCTGCTGTTATGATCCACAGGAAGTTCTTTTCTTTTTTAATTTTCTTTCTGACACCTCTGTCCATTTTAGGAACTGTCCAGAGCAGGAGAGGTTTTCTATGGGGATTTGCTCCTACTCTGGACAGTTTCTAAAATGGACAGAGGTGTCAGCAGAGAGCACTGTGGTCAGACAGAAAATAAATTCAAAAAGAAAAGAACTTCCTGTGGATCATAACAGCATCTGATAAGTACTGGAAGGATTCATATTTTTTAATAGAAGTAATTTACAAATCTGTTTAACTTTGGCACCAGTTGATTTAAAAAATAAAGTTTTCCAGTGGAGTACCCCTTTAATGACCAAGGCAAATTTTCAAAATCTGATATGCGTCCACTTATTTGGTAATAACTTTGGAACGCTTTTACTCATGAAAGCGATTCTTAGATTGTTTTTTCATGACATATTGTACTTTACATTTGTGGTACATTTTGATTGATATATTTAGCGTTCTTTGTAAAAAAAAAATCCAAAGTTTAGCAAAAATAAATAAATAAATAAATAAAAAATTAGCATTTTTCTAGATTTTAAATTTTCTGATCGTACGAGAAATAGTCATGCCGCACCTAATTAATGATTAATTCCCATATACAATATGTCTACTTTATGTTCCCATCATTTGATAAACATTCTTTTACTTTTTTAGAATGTTAGAAGGTTTATAAGTTTAGCAGCAATTTTCCAGATTTTCAAGAAAATTTCAAAATCTGATTTTTCAGGGACCAGTTCAGTTCTGAACTGGAGTTGAGGGTCCTGTATGTTAGATACCCCCTTAAATCACCCTGTTTTAAAAAACTGCACCTCTTAATGAATTCAGAATGACATTAAGGAAGTTTATTAACACTTAAGGCGTTTCACAGAAATGAAAGCAAAGTTGAGGCAGAATATTAAAATGTCATTTATTTTCCATATTTTTTTTATTTTGGTCTATTTTTTTCTGTAACACAGTAGGTGTTTACAAAGAACAACAACTCATGATGTATTCCCCTGAATTCTGACATACTTAGCAATATCCCATATGTGGCCTTTGTGCGCTATGTGTTTCTCACACAGGCCACGGACATGAAGAGTGCTGTGTGGATTTTGGGGCATCCTTTTAGTTTAGGATATTTTCCTAGCATCCTATAAAGTTGCAAATGCCTTGGAGTGCAAAAACATTTTTGGAAGACAAGTTGACACTTTCATTGGTACCATTCTGGGGTACATGTGATATTATCCTCTGATCATTTTTTATTTTATTTTTTATGAGGTGGTATACATAAAAATTCAATTCTGTGGTAGTTTTTTATAAAATTTTTTTTAACTTTACTTAACTTTACTCTGCAGGTTGATACAATTATGGCCATACCAAATTTATATACTTTTTTTTTAATATTTTAATTCCTTTATAACATAAAAACTATTTTTGTAAAAGAAAATCATGTTTGTAAGTCGCCGTATTCTGTGAGCTGTAACTTTTTTATTTTTTCACTGACGCAATTGTTTTTCAGGACATGTTGACGTTTTTGGGGGGACGTGTGTTTTGGGGTGTATTTTATATATTATTTTTTATATTTTTTCCACATTTTTTTTCTTTTATTTTTCACATTTTGTCTTACATTTTTTTTCACATCTGTACTCCATTGAATTATACCTAGGACTGTCGGTTTTACACTGACAGACACAGGATAGATCAGTCTCTACCTTATGGTAGTGAATGATCCTACAGTTGCCATGACAGCGGAGGCAACTGTCAGGCCTCAGGTTGCCATGACAACCGTTGGCGCTCTGCTTTCACTTTGCAGAGTGCCGATCGGTGACAGAGGGAGCTCCCTACCTCTGTTACCCTAATAGACGCTGCGGTCACAGTGACCACAGCGTCTAAAGGGTTAACTCAGGATCGGAGTGCAGCTCCCTGGCCGGCTTCAGGGAGGCCCGGCTGTGCAGCACAGCTAGCCTCAATAAATTGTCACAGCACCCGGCGGCACTGTGACAGTTTAAAATGATCAGGTACAGGTACGTGGTGATGCGAGAAGTCATCCTTAATCACAACGTACATGTACCTGATTTTGCGTAAACGGGTTAAGGACCAATTTTTTTTATTAATTGTACATTATTCTTTTTTGCAGCACTCATTCTCAAAGTCCTAAAGCTTTTATTTAGTCACCTACACACCCATATAAATGTTTTTTTTTTTTACCCCTTAAGCACCAAGCCCATTTTGACCTTAAAGACCAGCCCATTTTTATTATTGCATTTGGGTCTTTGAGAATCCCAAGTAAATTAATAATTAACGTAAAAGAAAAAACATGCAGAAAAATACATCAATCTTTGAACATGTCTGCCAATGTATTTTCAGTCGTGTTTCACTTAAAAAGTGTTTCCCTTTTTTGCAAAATTATTGTGCTGTATGTAAGTCTATGGGAAAGTGGTCGTCTGTGAACATAGTATATAAATAAAAAATTTTTTTGCATCTGTAAAAATAAAGGACATTTTGTTATGTTGATGCAATGAGCGGATATTGGCCTTCACAAACATCATACGTCCTCAGAGGCGGCTCTCTAATTAGGCGATTTAGGCGGCCGCCTAAGGCCTCGCGCTAAAAGGGGCCTCGCGGCCGCCTAAATCGTGTAATTTGCCCGTTCCCGCAGAATGACATATATAAATGTCATCATGTGCAGGTAGTTCGCGCATCATGACATTTATATATGTCATGCAGTTAACCCAGCGATGCGCAGCATTGAACGGGTTAACTGTCAGAAGTCCCACTGTTACCAGCGTTGGACAACTTCTGCAAGCCCCCCCAGGACCATCTTTGGACGGTCCTGGTCAGTGATCACTGTGATTGGTCTCTGTGGACCAATTTTTCCTGCCATCCTATAAAGTTGCAAATCCCTTGGAGTGCAAAAACATTTTTGTCTTCCAGTTGACACTTTCATTGGTACCATTCTGGGGTACATGTGATACTCTGATCATATTTTATTTTATTTTTAATGAGGTGGTATACATAAAAAAATCAATTCTGTGGTTGTTTTTTATTCTGTACGTCCTGTAGTTAATGCTATATTTTTTTGCTAGAAAATATCAGGATGTAAATTGTCAAAAAGGTCACAAACAAAAATATTTTTTGTGAAATCTATTGGTTTTGGTGCACAGGGTGTGTCACATGAATGTCTACAAAAAACTATACTTTGCTTCGTGCTGGATGACTGGCGATGTGGGCGGAGGCTCTAGACGTCATGGCCATGCCCCCTCAATGCAAGTCTATGGGAGGGGTCATGACGGTCATCAGGCCCCCTCTCATAGACTTGCATTGAGGGGGCATGGCCGTGACGTCACGAGCAGGACACGGCCATGATGTCACGAGCCTCCAGCGCTGCACAAGCCAAAATAATCAAGTGCAGAATGAACAATGTTATTGGTTACTCAACAAAGCAAGTGCAATCCATCCATAATAATCTCTAGGTGCAGCAAACACATGGCTGGGTAAAGCTAGAACAAGTGAGCATACTCAGCAGTACCGATATTGAAGGGACAATCCAGTTTCCATGTGAACATAGAGGGAACAGTTAAATTACAATAAAATGACATGTCTAAAGTAGTGTGCAAGTGGAGATATTCTTTAGGGTATGTTCACATGGCAGAATGTCCGTGTGGAATTCCGCAGATTTCAGTGGGATTCTGTTGCACTGTTCAACAGGCAGAATTCCTGTGCCACATGTTTATTTTCAGATTCTGGCATCTTCTGAAAGAATAAACATGCCTATTCTTTTGGTGGATTCCACAAGGAAATGCATTGCCGTCTATGAGCGTATTCCCGAGTCATCCTAGTGCTTGTGTTTGCTTGTGGACATTCCGCACAGTTTCCTACTGTGTGAACCCGGCCTTACTGTTCTGGAGCAGAGACTACCAGTGTGATATGGGGGAAATTTCTAACCCCATCTATACCTGTACAGCAAGTTTTAAGGGGCTGAAGTCTAACTTTGTGTTTTACAGAAATTTGAAGTTTATTGCAGCATCCATGGTGCTTCCCAACACTGAATTCTTAAAATAAAACATACACTTAGAGAAAATCTGTCATCAGTTTCACCTGCACTAACCTGTCGGTACTGATAATGATACTTACCTGGTCCTGTTCCATGCTCTTGTTCTCCCACTGTCTTCCTCTCTATCTTTTGTTCCGGGGCTGACTTGGAGCATGGGCGGAGCTTCATGAAGTCACCAATGCTGTTTGCTAGCAGCGAGACCCAGTAGAGAACAGCAGCGGTGACGTCAATAAGCTCCGCCAATGCTCCAGGTCGGTCCCAGAACAGAAGGTACAGCGGAAGATAGTAGGAGAACCAGAGCACGGAGCGAGACCAGGTGAGTATCGTTGTTTTCAGTGTCACCTGCACTACCTGTCTGTACCAACAGGTTAGTGCAGGTAACACTGATGACAGATTTCCTTAAAAAAAAATAAACATAAGTCAAAAGAATAAGTAATTAGAAAAAAAGAAACATTTTGTGTCTGCATTGCATGGATCTGGCCTGCCAACTTATAGATGCCGGACCCCTTTCAATCCAATGAATGGTGACTCAGTTTGCGCCATATTGTGACCATATCCATCATGTTCTGCTGCTATCCTCTATGGATAGCTGGCTTGATGCTGCGCTGACTGGACATCGTGTGGATATCCGATCAGTGCCGCAGCAAGCTAGCTATCCATAAAGGAATTTGTTGTTTTGTTTTGAAAACGGCAGCAGAATAAGATTTTCAGTCCGGGCACTGCACTTCTCTTTAAGTTGCTGCTGTTTTCAGTTTAAAACAAAAGTCATATGAAGCCTGAAAATGACTTGAATGCAGTCACTAGATTACTCCATTGGGGTAAATAGATTGAATTGGGTCCGGCACGGATACGTCAGCAGGCGGTTTTGAGCACCTTAAAATTTGGTGGGAATGCACCCTAACTGGAGGAATCAAGGATTGGGTATGTTGGATTTTAATATGCCCAATCTTTGTTGGGTGGTCGACACACTCCATTCAGGAGAAGAATCGGGGTGGTGTAAGTGAGATCGCGCGCGCGCGGGGGGGGGGGGGGGTGTCCCAGTTGTTGGACCTCCTATGATCAGCCACACATCCCCTATCCTTAAGATAAGGGATAGATTTTTCTACCCTGGAGTTTTCCTTTAATATCGCCTTGGTAATATAACTTCCGAGGAAAGGAGTGTGGTACTCATGTAGTGTCATGTATGTGTTGGCCAATGGTTGCGCAGTGTGTCTGATGTTGACACTATTCAGTGATATGTGATAAATGTTCAAGACTCTTTCAAGGAGGAAAGAGTGGTATGGAAGCTAAATGTAAAGAGAGAGAGAGAAGAGACAGAGAAGAGAGAGAGAGAAAAGAGAGAAAGAAAGAAAGAAAGAGAGAGAGAGAGAGAGAGAAAGAAAGAAAGAGAGGGAGGGAGAGTGAGAGAAAGAGAGAGAGAGAGGGGTGAAGAATGGGGGTAAGACCATTGATGGAATGATCTTATGTCCTGAAGAGAGGCAGCAAATGCAGGAGTCCGGTAGGACTGTGATGGGATTGAAAATCAGTATGGGGCAAAGGGTCCTAAGTAGATGCCCTAGTGAGGGCCAGTCCTCTGTATCCAGACAAGTGGTTATATGGTAGACTTGTCTTTACTCCAGTGTTGATGTCCCATAAGTGCATAGTTTGAGAATATTGGATCCACTGTGACAATAGTGATGAGCGGCATATGCCATATTTGAATTCGCGATATATCGCAAATATATGGACGAATATTCGCCCTATATTCGAAAAATTCTCATTTTCGATATATTCGCGGTTATTTTTGCTATGTGTAAATGCGCATGCACGCATGGGCATGCGGATAACTATCTACCTATCTATATTATCTATCTATCTCATATCTATCTATCTAGCCGGCGGAGACAAATTTGCGAGCTAAGTGCCTCACTATTTCATAGTTTCACATCTGCATCTATTATACCATAGCTGTATAGCTCTCCATGTTTTATCTGCATATTCATGTTTCACCTATATCCTTGTGCTGGCAGTGTGCTGCTGCATTCTTCTGTTGCTGTATATCTATCTATCTATCTCATATCTATCTATCTCATATCTATCTATCTATCTCATATCTTTCTTTCTATTAATCTCATATCTATCTATCTATCTCATATCTATATCCTAATATTCTTGGTCTATACAGAAGTGATTATGGGTCTATGACATTTTTCATTTTGAATATTGACATGTCATATTTGCGAATATTGTCACCTATTTATCTACCTAATCTAATTTTAGTATTCACGAATATTTACTCTCCCGTCTAATACAGTAAATTGTATTGGAGCCTTCTTTAGACCACAAGCTGAAAGCGGGAGGGATGAGATCATTGTCATGTGTTCTGTGGGGGAAAAAAATTACGAATATTCATAATTGTGAATATATAGCACTATATTCGCGAATATGCAAAATTTGCGATAAATATTCAAATTGCGTATGTTCGCGTTCAACACTATGTGACAATAAAGAAGTCAGTTTCCCAATTTAATATCGTTTAGAGTCTCTTGGTGGCCAACATCCAAATAGTTTTCTTCTTGACAAGATCAATACTGAAAAAGTTTGGGTATTTTATATCTTAATATTAAGGGAAACTCTAACTATAACAACAACTATGATACCAGCCCCCTATATTGTATCTCACTGATGGCGGACGCCTGCATTCCTGGTTGCAGAAGAACAGATTTCCATATAAAGTGAAGTTGTCATCTCCGTAAATACTTCCATGTGCATGTAGACCATCTTGGGACACCCAGAACAAAGTGAATTCATATGTCACCCTAAATAAGAAAATGTCTGACAGATTTTAGCACTTCTGCAAAAAAAAAACCTTAAAAACCTCCTGACATTTTCAGCTACTTACTGTCATGAGAAATGAGCCTGCACCATAGCAGAATGTGATGCCTGTCCAGACAAAAACTAGAAAGACATGAAAAAAAGGCATGCAAAATAATCCACTGCAATGTAATATCACCGGCGTGACATCTCACAGTTCGCAGCCTGATTTGGGGATATTTAACTATTGAGCGAATTCTGGAAATTTCTGTTGGTGCTGATTTGTAACATATATTTCCTTGGGTTAGAAAATAAACATAGAAATTGCACTGACTGGATTAGAAACAATAATAATGTAGAAACAGAATCCAGCCACGTATAAATCTATCTTATCCTTCATATACGATAGGTCCAGGGACTATTGTTAGTATTCAGGATATTGGGAAGACTAGAATCTGGTTCTTATCTGCCGACACATTCTATGTATGTGTATATCTATATATATAGCCACATATATCTATATATATATATATATATATATATATATATAGCCACATAACATGCTTGAAAAAAGCTCCATTGAGGGGCTGAAACGTTGCACTGTTTGACATGTGGAAATAAATAAGTTCTTTTTTTGGGATATTTTGGAGTGCCGTACCATTTTTGACGTTAGCCACATAACACTATATATGTCTTGTTGTGAAATGAAATGGCAAATAGATACAGTAACAGAGTTGTCTGTGCTTTATATGAAGGGTATTGTTTTTCCTTGTGGAGAACACCACACTGGGAAAAGGTAAGAAAATTAGCTCTCCTATAAACCTATATAGTGATAGATAGATAGATAGATAGATAGATAGAGTCATGGCTCTAAATTTTGGCACCCCTGAAATTTTACAAGAAAATGAAGTATTTCTCACAGAAAAGGATTGCAGTAACACATGTTTTGCTATACACATGTGTATTCCCTTTGTATGTATTGGAACTAAACCAAAAAGGGAGAGAAAAAAGCAAATTGGATATAATGTCACACCAAACTCCAAAAATGGGCTGGACAAAATTATTGCCACCCTTTCAAAATTGAGGAAAAATATTAACAATCTCAAGGTTACAAGTCCTTCTCCAGAGATCTAGATTTGCCTTTGTCCACAGTGCGCAACATTATCAAGAAGTTTGCAACCCATGGCACTGTAGCTAATCTCCCTGGATGTGGACGGAAGAGAAAAATGGATGAAAGGTGTTAACGCAGGATAGTCCGGATGGTAAATAAGCAGCCCCAAACAAGTTCCAAAGATATTAAAAGATAAGATATACCCCACTGCTGACACAGAGACATAAAAAAGCAAGACTACATTTTGCCAAAATTAACTTGAGTAAGCCAAAATCCTTTTGGGAAAATGTCTTGTGGACAGATGAGACAAAGATAGAGCTTTTTGGTAAAGCACATCATTCTACTATTTACCGAAAATTGAATGAGGTCTACAAAGAAAAGAACACAGTATCTACAGTGAAATATGGTTGAGGTTCAATGATGTTTTGGGGTTATTTTGCTGCCTCTGGCACTGGGTGCCTTGAATGTGTGACAATGACCCCGAACATACGTCAAAAAGCCCTCAGAAATGGATGGCAACAAAGCGCTGCAGAGTTCTGAAGTGGCAGCAATGAGTCCAGATCTAAATCCCATTGAACACCTGTAGAGAGATCTCAAAATTGCTGTTGGGAAAAGGCGCCAATAAGAGAGACCTGGAGCAGTTTCCAACATTCCAGCTGAGAGGTGTAAGAAGCTTATTGATGGTTATAGGAAGCGACTAATTTCAGTAATTTTTTTCCAAAGGGTGTGCAACCAAGTTTTAAGTTAAGGGTGCCAATAATTTTGTCCAGCCCATTTTTGGAGTTTGGTGTGACATTATGTCCAATTTGCTTTTTTCCCTCCCTTTTTTGGTTTAGTTGCAATACACACAAAGGGAATAAACAGGTGTATAGCAAAACATGTGTTGCTGCAATCCTTTTCTGTGAGAAATACTTCATTTTCTTGAAAAATTTCAGGGGTGCAAACATTTACGGCCTTGACTATAGATAGGTATGAAAAAAATGCTTGAAAAAGGCTGCACAGGCAGCAGAAACGTTGCATCTGTATTTTACCATGGAATAAAGCTACCATCTGTTTTTTCACTGCATTTTTGAATGCTGCAGCCATTCTTTTGCTTTTGTTTGGATAGAGAGAGATAGATAGATAGATGATAGATAGATAGATAAGAGATAGATAGATAGTTATGAGATAGATAAATAGATAGATATGAGATAGATAGATAGATAGAGAGATATGAGATAGATAGATATGAGATAGATAGTTAGATAGATGAAAGTTGAATAGATGCGATATGAGCATTCAAACAATCCATTAATTATTGAAAAACACTGTTTATAAGTAAATCCTGTTGTAACATGAGTAATATAATAAATGGCATATACATATACAGTATGGGGGTATTTATGAAGCATTTTACCCTGGTTTTCTTTGGTAAATTTGTCACAATATTTTGGCGCAATGTTTTTTTAGCGACCTTTCCCGTCACTTTTCATTTACCTGTGTTTTGGATTTTTGCTGTGTTAGATGTTTTTGGTGGATATTTTTCAGTGGTCAGGGATTTAGGAAACTGACTTTCTAATCACCACCAAATAAAAAGAGCTTACAAATTGATTGTGGAGAGCGTTATTAAAAAGTTGCATAATTGTCGCATAGGTTAAAAAGTCGCACAAATAGTTGCGGAGAAAACACCAAAGTGGAGTACTGATGTAAGAAATGTGATCAGCACCAGATTTCTCACATGCCCTGCACCACGTAATACATTTGATGCATGGAAAACAGTTTCCACTACATGAATTAATGGAGTAAAAAGACGTTCACCTAACCCCCTTTTCATTAACCCGATAACCACCTTGGATGTTTATGCTTGTCCAATCGCCGTTAACAAGGTATGACGCGGGCTCCCGAATCGAGACTGCGTCATACCGGCTGGCCCCCAGCTGATTCCTGTAGCTGGGGGCTGGCTATTAACCCTTTATAGACCGTCCCTGTCAAAGTTGACAGCGGCATCTAAAAGGTGCCTGTATCCATTCCCTGGTGGTCCAGTGGGGTGCATTGCCCCCCCCCCAGCTCGATCGCGGGGGGGGGGGGGGGGTTGGATGGGACAATCCACTACTGAGGTAGCCTGAGGGCTTACCTCTCCTGCTGCGGCGGCTCCGGTGCTCAGAATGATAAAGCCTGGCAGGGCAAGGCTTTATCAATCGAGTGCAGAGCACACAGATCAATGGGATTGTATGTAATCCCATTGATCTTTATGAGGATCAAATGATTCGTCCTAAAAGTCCCCTAAGGGGACTAAAAGTGTAAAATAAAAAGTTCTAAAAAAGTTTAAAAACACACATATTAACCACTTCCTTATTAAAAGTTTAAATCACCCCTCTTTTCCCAAATTCCATATAAAAAATATATAACCATAATAAAAATAAACATATATGGTATCGCCACGTGCATAAATGTCCGATCTATAAATATATATGGAAATTTAAGTTGCAGGGTCAATGGCGCACGCGCAAAAAAATTCCAAAGTCCAAAATGGCATATTTTTGGTCACCTTTCATGCCATAAAAAAAGGAATAAAAAGCGATCAAAAAGTCTGATCAAATCAAAAATGCTACCGATTAAAACTTCAGGTCACGGTGCAAAAAATTAGCCCTCATACCAACCCCGTACGCGGGAAAAAATAAAAAAGTTATAGGGGTCAGAAGAGGACAATTTTAAATGTATTAATTTTCGTGCCTGTAGTTATGATTTTTTCCAAAAGTACGACAAAATCAAACCTATAGAAGTATGGTATCATTTTAATCGTATGGAGCTACAGAATAAAGATAAAGTTTCATTTTTACCGAAAAATGTACGGCGTAGAAACCGAAGCCCCCAAAATTTACAAAATTTTTTCTTCAATTCTGACGCACAATGATTTTTTTTCCGTTTTGCCGTAGATTTTTGGGTAAAATGTCTGATGTCATTACAAAGTAGAATTGGTGGCGCAAAAAATAAACCCTCATATGGATTTTTAGGTGCAAAATTGAAAGGGTTATGATTTTTAAAAGGTAAGGAGGAAAAAACCAAAGGTCAAAAACAGAAAAACGCTTGGTCCTTAAGGGGTTAATTCCCCCCTACATGTTTATTTATAATGCACTTCTCTATTTTTATAACCAACACGCTAACATTTTTACAATCGGAGCAGAAATAAAATGAAGAACCCAATAGTATATTTTGAGCCCAATAAAACAGCTCATCAGGCCTGTTAAATTCCACAGAGGAGCCGGTCTGTCCTGTTCTAGTCCTCGTCCTCCGTCATATCCTGTGCCATGGGTTCTGCAGTGCGGCTGCTGGTTTCGCTGATCTGGATGTAGAAGGGATTTAATGCTGAGCTGTCATAAGCCGATGTTTAACGTTTTTGTGGTTAACATTTTTCTATCCTTGAGTTGCAGCTGTAGAGCGCAGAACCAGGCTGAACAGTGTCATTATACCGACCTCGGAAGGGCTGACACTGGGCTCACTGCTCCATTAACCCTTTAGGCATCAATATGTTGTGTAGCGCACTGACTATGATTCACGTTTCATTAGAGTACTTATTTATTGTTGAATAGGATTTCAAGAATTAGATTTGCATTTGTTGGAATGCTGTATACTTAAAGAAGATATGTAGATTGTAAGCTCTTAAGGGCAGCGTCATCTCTCTTTTTAACTGTACATAAAGATGATTATTGTTACCCAGTGAATTGTTGACTTTCTGGCAAAAGAAGATAGCCACGACCCTTCGATGATGTCTGTCTATCCATCTGTCTGTCTGTCTTTCCATCCAGACAACTTTGGGCCCCTGTGCAAGAATAACATGGTGACCCCATTTTGCCTGCATACTAAGAACTTACATCCACATGATTGCCCTTTGTAGTGGATCTCTCCACTATTCCAGAATTCAGGAAGGTGTATACCTGGTGGTTTAGGACAGTAAAGGAATCTATGGGTACATAACTAGTGGCCTAATGCAGCAAAGGGCTTTATGGTTACATCTTTGGTGGTCTAGGGTAGTGAAGGGTTTATAGTTATATCACTGGTGGTCTAAGGCAGTCAAGGGTTTTATGGTTATGTGGAGCACTGGTGCTTTTGTCTGTGGGGCAGGGTGTATAAATAATTTGCCTGCGTTTGTGGCAGCCACGGGGAGTTAGACAGACTGTGGTACATGACTCGGGGGGGGGGGGGGGGGGTTTGGGGTTAGATGTATCACTATGTGACACCAGGGTATCGTTAACCGACACTGTCCGAGGATCTGACAGCTTCTCCTGGCCCAGGCACAGGTTGATAGCTACACTGCCAGGGTATGAACTAGCCCTTGGGTCCAACTGCCGGAGGCTTTCTACTGTACTTATCCCAGACTAGCACTGTGTGACCCGTCGACTCACTGGCTCCTGTGCCCACAGCTAGGAATTTCTAACCTCTCCTGTGCAGGGAACACTTGCAGAATGGCGCGGTCACTTGCGTGAAGATTTTCTTAAGGCTTTTCTTGAATCCCCTCACACTCCTGCTGACTCCTCTCCACACTGCAGCTTACACTGAGCTCTGCACCAGCAACTACTTACTTTACATGGTGTTAGACTGGATAACTCCTCCCTCCTACACTATATATGGCCTAACTAGGGGCCCTCCATTAGGCAAGCAGGGTCACATGGGTACTCTGCATCATGCCTCCTAACAAATATCCTTTACATTTCCTAAAGATACAGTGCAAAACATTATAAATCAACAGGCAAAGACTATAATAAATACCAAGGCATCACCTGATCAGCAGGGTCCAGCACAGGAACCTGAAGCAATGTTTACCTAACAGGACCCACTCCAGTACTGGGACACCACAGTTACATCTATCACTGTGGGTCGAGGGTAGTAATGGAGTTTATCATGATATCACTGGTGATCTAAGGCAGCACATTTTTTTTATAGTTACTTCACTGGTGGTCAAGGACAGTGATGATTACATGGTTACATCACTGGTGATAGTAAAGAGGTTTCTGGTTATAGTTACATTACTGATGGTCTAGAGAAGTAAAAGGGTTCATGGTTACATCAGTGGGGGTCTAAAACAGTGAAGGGTTTTTTGATTACATCACTGCAGGTCCATGGTTGTAAAGGGGTTTATGGGTACATAACATGTGAGATCTAAGGCAGCGAAAAGTTTTTATAGCTACATCACTAGTGGTCTTGGATAGTAAAAGGGGTTCATGGTTACATCAGTCTTGAGCTAGGACAGTGAAGTGTTATTTAGATACATCCCTGGTGGTTTAAGGCAGTGAAAGGTTTTATAGTTACATCACTGGTGGTCTAGGGTATTAATGGGGTTTATGGTTACATCACTGGTGGTCTAGGGTAGTAATGGGGTTTATAGTTACATCACTGGTGGTCTAGGGTAGAAATGGGGTTTGTAGTTACATCACTGGTTGTCTAGGGTAATTATGGGGTTTAGGGTTACATCACTGGTTGTCTAGGGTAATTATGGGGTTTAGGGTTATATCACTGGTTGTCTAGGGTAGTAATGGGGTTTAGGGTTACATCACTGGTGGTCTAGGGTAGTAATGGGGTTTAGGGTTACATCACTGGTGGTCTAGGGTAGTAATGGGGTTTAGGGTTACATCACTGGTTGTCTAGGGTAGTAATGGGGTCTAGTGTTATATCACTGGGGGTCTAGGGTAGTAATGGGGTTTATAGTTACATCACTGGTTGTCTAGGGTAGTAATGGGGTTTATGGTTACATCCCTGGTGGCCTAGGGTAATTATGGGGTTTTATGGTTACATCACTGGTTGTCTAGGGTAGTAATGGGTGTCACGATTCGGCTTACAGGTTGTGGATCCACTGTGTCAGCGAGGGATTGGCGTGGACCGTGCCGGTGGACCGGTTCTAAGTGGCTACTGGTGTTCACCAGAGCCCACCGCAAAGCTGGATGGTCTTGCTGCGGCGGTAGCAACCAGGTCGTATCCACTAGCAACGGCTCAACCTCGCTGACTGCTGAGAAGGCGTGGGACAGAAGGACTGGGCAGAGGCAAGGTCAGACGTAGCAGAAGGTCGGGGCAGGCGGCAAGGTTCGTAGTCAATATGGATAGCAGGAGATCAGGTAACACAGGCTTGGACAACACTAAACGCTTTCACTGGCACAAGGCAACAAGATCCGGCAAGGGAGTGCAGGGGAAGTGATGTGATATAGCCAGGGAGCAGGTGGAAGCTAATCAGGCTAATTGGGCCAGGCACCAATCATTGGTGCACTGGCCCTTTAAGTCTCAGAGAGCTGGCGCGTGCGCGCCCTAGAGAGCGGAGCCGCGCGCGCCAGCACATGACAGCCGGGGACAGGGACGGGTAAGTGACTTGGGATGCGATTCGCGAGCGGGCGCGTCGCGCTATGCGAATCGCATCCCCGCCGGCAATGTCAGTGCAGCGCTCCCGGTCAGCGGGTCTGACCGGGGCGCTGCAGGGAGAGAGACGCCGTGAGCGCTCCGGGGAGGAGCAGGGACCCGGAGCACTCGACGTAACAGTACCCCCCCCCTTAGGTCTCCCCCTTTTTTTGTCCAACAACTGCTTTACCTGGGACGAGGACACCGGGAGTGAATGTAGGGTTTCCTCAAAGGCAGGCAGTACAGCAGGAGTGGGAATGGGGAGGGAGGGCAGAGGGTGAAGCTTAGCACGGGGCAGGGTGTCACCAGGACGGGGGCCATGAGGAGGCAAGGCACAGTCCAGATAAGCCTTGGGGGGACCAGGTGTAGGAGGAGGCACTGAGACTTGCCTGACGGGACTGGGAGGGAGGGAGAGGCATTTCTTGTGGCAAGCAGAGTCCCAGTTCTTGATCTCCCCGGTGGTCCAGTCAAGGGTGGGAGAATGAAGCTGGAGCCATGGCAGACCGAGGAGGACCTCAGAGGTGCAGTTGGGAAGGACGAAAAATTCAATCATTTAGTGATGGGGTCCAATGCACATTAAGAGGGGTTTTGTGCGGTAACGCACGGTACAATCCAATCTAACTCCGTTGACCGCGGAAATGTAGAGCGGCTTGACGAGACGGGTCACCGGGATGCAGAACTTATTCACCAAAGAATCCAGAATAAAATTCCCAGAGGCACCAGAGTCCAAGCAGGCCACGGCTGAGAGGGAGGAGTTGGCAGAAGGAGAAATCCGCACGGGCACCGTGAGACGTGGAGAAGCAGACTTCGAACCAAGAGACGCCACACCCACGTGAGCTGGGTGCGTGCGTGCGTTTCCTAGACGTGGAGGACGAATAGGGCAATCCACCAAGAAATGTTCGGTACTGGCACAGTACAGACAAAGATTTTCTTCCCTACGGCGATTCCTATCTTCCGGGGTCAGGTGAGACCGATCCACTTGCATGGCCTCCTCGGCGGGAGGCCCAGGCGTAGATTGCAAAGGATACTGCGGGAGAGGTGCCCAGAGATCTAAGTCTTTTTCCTGGCGGAGCTCCTGGTGTCTCTCAGAAAAATGCATGTCAATGCGGGTGGCCAAATGGATAAGTTCTTGCAGGTTGGCAGGAATCTCTCGTGCGGCCAGCACATCCTTGATGTTACTGGATAGGCCTTTTTTAAAGGTCGCGCAGAGAGCCTCGTTATTCCAAGATAATTCGGAAGCGAGAGTACGAAATTGGATGGCGTACTCGCCTACTGAAGAATTACCCTGGACCAGGTTCAGCAGGGCAGTCTCGGCAGAAGAAGCTCGGGCTGGTTCCACGAAGACACTACGGACTTCAGCGAAGAAGGACTGGACTGTGGCTGTGGCAGGATCATTGCGGTCCCAGAGCGGTGTGGCCCAAGACAAAGCCTTTCCTGAAAGAAGGCTCACTACGAAAGCCACCTTAGACCGTTCTGTAGGAAACAAGTCCGACAACATCTCCATATGCAGGGAACATTGAGACAAAAATCCACGGCAGAGTCTAGAGTCTCCATCAAATTTGTCCGGCAGGGACAAGCGGAGGCTAGGAGCGGCCACTCGCTGCGGAGGAGGTGCAGGAGCTGGCGGAGGAGATGGTTGCTGCTGTAGCAGAGGCAGAAGTTGCTGTAATGTGGCAGTCAACTGCGACAGCTGCTGTCCTTGTTGGGCAATCTGCTGCGATTGCTGAGCGACCACCGTGGTAAGGTCAGCGAGACTTGGCAGCGGCACCTCAGCGGGATCCATGGCCGGATCTACTGTCACGATTCGGCTTACAGGTTGTGAATCCACTGTGTCAGCGAGGGATTGGCGTGGACCGTGCCGGTGGACCGGTTCTAAGTGGCTACTGGTGTTCACCAGAGCCCGCCGCAAAGCGGGATGGTCTTGCTGCGGCGGTAGCAACCAGGTCGTATCCACTAGCAACGGCTCAACCTCGCTGACTGCTGAGAAGGCGTGGGACAGAAGGACTAGGCAGAGGCAAGGTCAGACGTAGCAGAAGGTCGGGGCAGGCGGCAAGGTTCGTAGTCAATATGGATAGCAGGAGATCAGGTAACACAGGCTTGGACAACACTAAACGCTTTCACTGGCACAAGGCAACAAGATCCGGCAAGGGAGTGCAGGGGAAGTGATGTGATATAGCCAGGGAGCAGGTGGAAGCTAATCAGGCTAATTGGGCCAGGCACCAATCATTGGTGCACTGGCCCTTTAAGTCTCAGAGAGCTGGCGCGCGCGCGCCCTAGAGAGCGGAGCCGCGCGCGCCAGCACATGACAGGCGGGGACCGGGACGGGTAAGTGACTTGGGATGCGATTTGCGAGCGGGCGCGTTGCGCTATGCGAATCGCATCCCCGCCGGCAATGTCAGTGCAGCGCTCCCGGTCAGCGGGTCTGACCGGGGCGCTGCAGGGAGAGAGACGCCGTGAGCGCTCCGGGGAGGAGCAGGGACCCGGAGCGCTCGGCGTAACAATGGGGTTTAGGGTTACATCCCTGGTGGTCTAGGGTAGTAATGGGGTTTAGGGTTACATCACTGGTGGTCTAGGGTAGTAATGGGGTTTAGGGTTACATCACTGGTCGTCTAGGGTAGTAATGGGGTCTAGTGTTATATCACTGGTGGTCTAGGGTAGTAATGGGGTTTATAGTTACATCACTGGTTGTCTAGGGTAATAATGGGGTTTATGGTTACATCACTGGTGGTCTAGGGTAATTATGGGGTTTTATGGTTACATCACTGGTTGTCTAGGGTAGTAATGGGGTTTATGGTTACATCACTGGTTGTCTAGGGTAGTAATGGGGTTTAGGGTTACATCACTGGTGGTCTAGAGTAGTAATGGGATTTAGGGCTACATAACTGGTTGTCTAGGGTAGTAATGGGGTCTAGGGTTATATCACTGGTGGTCTAGGGTAGTAATGGGGTTTATGGTTACATCACTGGTTGTCTAGGGTAATTATGGGGTTTTATGGTTACATCACTGGTTGTCTAGGGTAATTATGGGGTTTTATGGTTACATCACTGGTTGTCTAGGGTAGTAATGGAGTTTATGGTTACATCACTAGTGGTCTAGGATAGTAATGGGGTTTATGTTTACATCACTGGTTGTCTAGGGTAGTAATGGGGTTCATGGTTACATCACTGGTTGTCTAGGGTAGTAATGGGGTTTATGTTTACAGGCCTGGCAGTCTTAAGTAGTAAAAAGGTTAATGGTAATATCCCAGGATGTTGATGTAGACTTCTCAGGTACATGTGTGTATTCCAATATCAGCCAATGACAGCTGAGCGTGTCCAATAATACAGACCCTGATTGGACTGAAGCACCAATATGCCAGACTAAACTGCTAAACTGGGCACAGTGAGCTTGATCAGGCTGGCAAATCATTGTCCAATCCTGCCTCACACATAGACATTCATTTAGCCACAGGCAAAGATATGTAACCAGAAATATAATATTTATGTCGGTCACCTCAATAACTCACATATAATTCATAAATGTTTGTTGGCTGAAAATAGGGAAATTGCCTTTTTCAAGTAACCCTCATGACATGTGTATGGGCAGCTTAAAGGGATATTCCGGGATTTTTTTTTTTTTATTTGACTATGCTAGAGGGGTTGTAAAGTTACTGTACTTCATAATATAGTTTCTGTACCTGTGTTTCATGTACCTGTGACTCATAATTCTTCTGTGATTTTTTGCCCCTACATTTATTTTTAAAAGCAGACAAAATGAGTGTCACCTCAGGTTTTCCCAGGTTGCAGTGCGGCCAGAGACATTTAATCACTAGTCAGATGTTCAGAGGGAGCCTGTCTTTGCTTCAGTGGGTGGAGTGACCGCTGGGTGGGAGATCATTTAGCAAGAATTTGCAACAGCTGGAGGCACCCTGGTCAGAAAACACTGGCCTATAGCATTGAAGGCAGCTCAGGAGTGTTTCAATGGGTGGGGTGGCTGATGTGTGGGAGGAGGAAAAATTACCTCACACTTACAAACAAGGAACTATGGGATTTGTAGTTTGAGAGAATGAACTCCAACAGGGAATAGCCAGTCCACATAAAGCTAGCCACAGCATTATGGTAATCTCACAACATAGCCATTTAGCCCCAAGACAAGCATAGATCTAAGTATGTCTATTACTGTCTGGCAGCTAAGTACTAAAACTCATTATATGGTGGATAACCTCTTTAATATGTATATATATATATATATATATATATATATATATATATATATATATGAATAAAGAAAACGAGAAAGTATGCAGGAGCAAAACTGCTTCAGTGTTTTGAGCTGTGTCCGGACTGGGAGGCTCGGAAAAGCCATATTATAGTAAACAGAGATAGACTTTAGCAGAGATAGACTATAGTCTTATATTTTCTATCTACTGTAAGGATGCAAACAAATCAAAGTGCCTCTTTATTTCAGATTTGTTTCATAGAAGCGGTAAGAAAAGAATGCATGACAAGTATTTGTGTTCTTGGGCTTAATGTAGCTTCTGGGAATGTGCCAGTAAATTGGCTTGTATAAGCTATTGTCTGGGTCAAAGCCATTCACACCTTCCTCCTTTCTTCAGTCTCATTGTGTAACACTACAGTTCCACTGTCAGTCATGTCAAGGTGTGATAATCCTCTTACAATACAGTATTGGGGGAGGGGGGAATGGGTCTGCTGGGAAGAGCAATTGGTGACCTCTTTGGGGTGCGGCATAACAGCATTAAAATGTTGGTTTACAGAAAATCTCTAATTGAGGATTATCATGAAAATTCCTACCTGTAGCCACAGAATACTATACGAATAAGACACAGAGGTGTAAATTATTTCAGATTTACATGGTTTACCAATCTATGAGCAGAAAGTCCAAGAGCAGCTTGATTATACACATACATGGATGGAAAGTGGGTACCAACAATGGGCAATGACAGTATGATACCAACATTTAAAGGGGTACTTCGCCCTTTTACATCTCATTCCCTATCCAAAGGATAGGCGATAATATGTATGATCGCGGGGGTACTGCCGCTGGGGAACCCCGCAATCTCGGCTGCGGCACCCCAGAAATCCAGTGCACGGAGCAAACTTCACTCCATGCCAGATGACTGGCGTTGCGGGGCGGAGGCTGATGACGTCACAGTCACACCCCGCTCATGAAGTCACGGCCACGCCCTGAATGCAAGTCTATAGTAGTGGGCGTGATGGCGTTATGTCCAAGTGTTGAAAATGTTCCCTTTTTAGGA
Source organism: Hyla sarda (assembly GCF_029499605.1). Lineage (NCBI taxonomy): Eukaryota > Metazoa > Chordata > Amphibia > Anura > Hylidae > Hyla > Hyla sarda. Next base: position 403,762,898 of record NC_079191.1, read on the forward strand.
GTAGCAACAGGTTTTGAGTCTCGCAAGTGAAGATGCATACGTTTTTTCCAAGCATTTCAAAAATCTCCCTTTTGAGAGTTGCAACAGGATTGGTGTCCCAAAATAGTGAAGAAGAAATAGCTTTTGTATGAAAAGCAGAAAAAATTATCCCTTTTTTTGGGTTGTGTATGTGTAAGCCTGGCTGGTAGTAGCAGAAGAGAGGGTAGTGGACTGGACGCAGTGGTAATAGCCAGCGGACAGCAAGCAGTGGTGGTCTGGTGATAGCTGTAGCCACAAGACAGCAGGCAGTGGTGGACTAGTTTTAGTTGTAGCCAGAGGACCACAGGCAGTGGTGGACTGGTAGTAGTAGTAGCCAGCAGGCAGTGGTTGACTGGTGGTAGTTGTAGTATCCCGCAGACAGCAGGGGTGGTGGTGGTACTGTCTAATCAGAGGCATCTGTTTTAAACTCCTCACCTATCCAGCCTGATTCCTTTTAACAAACGTGAGTTTTTCCATATTTCTGGCAGACAATCTTGTTCGCTTAGGGGTGAAGCTGCCTGCTGTGCTGTACACTCTATGTGATGCTACACTGGAGGGTGTAAAAGACAGAGCACCCATTACAAACTGGGCAAGTTCTAACTAATGATCTAATCTGGTGACCCAGAAGGCCATGGGTTCTGGGCTCATGGTGTCTGTCAGAGAAAGGGCACTGCCTAGGCATGCATCAACCTGGTTGTTCTGATGGTGATGGTGTACATCTCTTTGGTGACAATTCATGTCAGGGTGGAATACCGGATGTAAAAACATCATCATCATGTACTCCAACATGAAGAAACTGCTGCCTCTTGCAGGGGTCGCACTGGCGAATGAAGCATTGATTCCGTAGTGAGTGGAGAGTGGACTCCCATTCGGCAGGTGTTCGCTGTTATAGCCGTGACAAGCTGGCAGCGTAGCTTCTCCCTATAAAAATCCAATTTAACCTTCTTCAGAAGGAGAAAGAATTTTCCCCATTCTGGCTTTATACCAAGGGTCTAAGAGTGTACTCATCTCTTTCCTTCATGCGTCAGCAGGACCGGACTGGGATATTAAACTATGCAGACTATTTTTAATTTTTTTAATTTTTTTGTTGTTGATCCCAGCAGGGACTCCTACCAAAGTAAAATGGTAAAATCCCCTCGGTTCAAGCGTAAAATCCATTCATAGTCTAAAACCACCATCTGCTGTTGCAAAGCTACAACTCCCATCATGCCTGGAGAGCTTTAGGCATGATGGGAGTTGTAGTTTTATAACAGCCACAGATTAGGATACAGTTTTACTAACCATAACTGTAGAAATTACAAGTGACTACAGCTCTGATGGGACAGTCAGGAGAATACACAATTATATGACTCACAGGTAATGAATTCTCTGTAGTCTTTCCCTTTTTTCATGATATTGTCCAGACGCCAGGGCTTGTCACATCTTCCTCTTTACAGCTACACCTTCCTCTTTACAGTTTAATGCCCGGACATCATTGGTTCCTCATTTTGTCAGCAGATTTTCATTCTCTGAATTAAAACAATAATCATTATAACCCTGTCAGCCTCCTAAATATAACCCTACACTGCACCCACTGAATATAACCCTGCCAGACATCATGCCCCCTTAAAATAATACTGCTACACACTATTTATCCTGTTTGGCAGAATCCCACCCCTGTACTGTCATTCACCATACCCCTTAGTCCCCACAGACCCATATTTATCCTCCTCCTTCAGACCCCTATGGCCCTATGGGTCCATTCACACTGGAGACATTCGGCAGGGGGAATTCTGCCAGCTAAATGTCCAATTGCAGCAAATGCCCCTGAAATCCTCGGCAGTAGAACTGCATGGATGAGTGCAGTCACATAGACACCAATGCAGCCCCCCTTTAGATCCCTAAGTCCCCCCAGACTCCTCTGTCCTAATCTTCCACACTGCCCCCCAGATCCCTTTTTCCCTTCGCCTTCACACTCTCTTGCCCCTTCCTACCTCACTGCCTCCTACACACTTTTTTGACACCCCAAGACCCCTCTGTCCCCTTCTCCAGCACACTCCTCTGCCCCTACCCCTGGTGGAAGAGTGACCAGAGCTGCGCTGGGGCCGATGAATGGCACATTGCTGGGATCTGTATTGCAGCAGAATTACTGGGTGCAGTAATGCAGGTCAGCCCAATTGACAATGCTTTGCTCCAAGATGGCAGCCAAATGCGGTATATAGGGATTTATCAGTCTTTTAAACCCAAACCTATGCTGTCTTCTGACCTGGGAGCTGTATGCAACATAATGCAAGCCATGACTGGATAACCTACGGTCATTTGATCTTGCTGCTAGCTGCAAAGTATTCTGGGCTACCCTGACATCATCTCAGTCTTCATACCTTCTCATCCTATGCAGAAATGGTACCAAAATGCCTTGTGTTCGTCATCCCTTCTTCTACAATACAACTGTTACCAGGCTTGTGAAAAGGCCTGCTTTCCAGATTCCTGATATTAATATTGCATACAAAACTCAATATCCCCTGAAAAAGCGTCAAACAACAGAATCCAGTCTGCCTGCATTGACCACTAGGGGGAGCAGATCAGTTTACTGCATACTGTTTATACATTGAATTCCATAAATAAATGTTCAGCAGTTATCCCATTTGGTTCCTAAACCTCCTCAGTGGCAATGATAGGAAGCCATCATTTTATCATTTATCCCATGTTTATGCAGGTGACTTGGAGCTATGTATTAGTAAAGTAGAGCTCCAAATGCTATAAACATGTGTAAGGAAATTACTCCACATAGAATGTTAGGCATAACGTGGGTTTAACCCCTTAAGGACCAAGCCCATTTTGACCTTAAGGACCTGGCCAATTTTATTTTTGCGTTTTCATTTTCCTCCTCGCCTTCTAAAATCCATAACTTTTTTATGTTTCCATCTACAGACCCATATAAGGGCTTGTTTTTTGCGTGACCAATTGTACTTTGTAAAGAAAACTCTAATTTTACCAAAAAATGTATGGCGAACAAAAAGAAATTTTTTTTTAGGGAGGAAATTTAAATGAAAACCACAATTTTGCACATTTTAGAGGGTTTCGTTTTCACACTGTATTCTTTACAGTAGAAATGACATGTGTTCTTTATTCTGTGGGTCAATACGATTAAAATGATCCCATGGCTAGATACTTTTCTATTTTTGTACTGCTTAAAAAAAAATCTCAAACTTTTTGTACAAAATCAGTAATATAAAATCGCCCTATTTTGTTAACCTATACCTTTTTTTTTTCTGTATATGGGGTGGTATGAGGGCTATTTTTTTGCGCCATCATATGTTCTTTTTATTGATACCACATTTGCATATATAAAACTTTTAGATACATTTTTATTAATTCTTTTTGGAATAGAATGTGACAAAAAATAGCAGCATTTTTTGGGACTTTTAATTTTTTTTTACGTTTACGCCATTCACCATACGGGATTATTAACATTACATTTTGATAGTTTGGACATTTAAGCATGCGGTAATAGCAAATATGTTTATTTAAAAAAAAAAAAAAATACGCTTTTTGGGGGTAAAATGGAAAAGGGACAATTTTCATTTTTATTGGGGGAGGGGATTTTTCACTTTTTTTTACTTTTAATTTTAACATTTTTCTACTTTTTTTTTTTACACTTTTTATGTCCCCATAGGGGACTATCTATAGCAATCAATTGAGTGCTAATACTGTTCAGTGCTATACATGGGGCAAGTTCAAGTTTTCATTAAAGAGCAATGGAAAATAGAACTTTCTAGGCTACACTGACTGGAAGAAACTTAAAAATTTGACATGTATGTATTAGAACTATGGTTCTAATACATAGTTCATAGTTCTAATACATTCATGTCAAATTTTTACGTTTCTTCCAGTATCTGAATGGTGGAAAGAATGGCATTTGCATTGTCATCCAGCACTTTTCCAAAACAGTAGACAAGACACCAATGTACTCCTTAGCATTCTTAAGCAAGCTATGACTTAATGTGCATGCGCATTCTTTGTTTTTGACAATGAGTGTGCATGCGCTCGAAACGCATGTAGATCTACATTGGTGTGCTGTCTACTGCCTTTAAAGGTTTGGAGTAAAGCTGCAACTTTCTTTGCTGTGTTGGATGGAATGAAGCCAGAGTTAGGGGAATGGATGTCGGCAGAACAAGTTTTTGGCCAATAGCTATCTGCAGTGTATGGGAAGCATTATGGTCGCAGTAGTTTTATTAGTTTATCATAGTTCTCGACTTGTATAATGATGTACGGGATTTAGTTACCTTTAGTCAAAAAGTAACATTGAGCTGCAAATTACGGTTCATGTTTTTCTTTTTGTTCTTAAATACTTTTTTAAGGTGAAGCCTCCAGTTGAACAAAAAAACAAAAAGAAAAATAGCCAGCACAACTACCTAATACATGGGTGCACGCTGCTGTGGCAATTACGGAGTATACAAAAAAAGAAGGTTGCTGCAGCACTCTTGAGGCTCTCAGCGCACTTTTTGATCAAAACATGTCCCCCCATCCACCACGCGGAGGTGACCTAATTTCGGATGGGACCCTAACACACATTCTGAGCCTAACACACATAACCCCCACCTCTGTTGGGCATATAGCCTCTGACTGGGTGACATGCTGGATCCATTATCAATTTAAATTAAAATATCTCCTGTGAAAAAGGGGAGGGGTGCATGGCTACAGAGGGTTCCATTCCCCCTAAGTTGGAGGAATGGATGTCAACAGAACAAGTTTTCGGCCAATAGCTATCTGCAGTGTATGGGAAGCATTATGGTCGCAGTAGTTTTATTAGTTTATCGTAGTTCTCGACTTGTATAATGATGTACGGGATTTAGTTGCCTTTAGTCGAAAAGTAACATTGAGCTGCAAATTACGGTTCATGTTTTTCTTTTTGTTCTTAAATACTTTTTTAAGGTGAAGCCTCCAGTTGAACATTATGGCTGGTGTCCCTGCAATGACAAGGTATATCAGATTCTGGATATGGTTTCCCCTCTCCTGTCAAAAAATCTTCACAAAAATGTGTACCCAGTGTGGATTTCTATGACTAATGACCTGTGTCAATTTGATCCTTTTGGGTAACAATTTTTCGCGAACATTTAGTTGCTGCCAAGAACCTAATACATGACATCAATACCCTTATGAACGCACAAAAATGTGAAAAAAATGAGGCTATTTGTCAATGTTTTACAGCTGTAACTGAGAGGAGCAGGCACTCCAGCTGATTTAGAATGACACAATTGTAGCTGAAATGCGGATTTATCAATGTCCATCGCAAAAAATTACTGATCCACATAGGGAGATTAGTTCACGTCGGTACTAGAATAATGGAATGACCTACATACCAGACTCAACTATAGTAGATTATGGCATAAAATTTGGTTAATATTATACAATTAATTTTGTTACAACTGAAAGAAGGGGAGAAAAAATATAGTTAACTAGTTGTGCTAGTTAAAGTGGTACTCTGTCGCTAGACATGTTATCCCTTATCCAAACAATAGGGGATAACATGTCTGATCGCGGGGTCCGGCCACTGCAACTAATCTTTGGAGCGGCTACCCTTTAGATAGGGGACAACATATCTAGGGGCAGAGAACCCCTTTAATATCAACATAACGGTTAGAGAATTTATATGACATTGATGCACAATTAGAGGTGGGAATTTATCATTGTTTTTGTGTAGAATTTGGAATAAAAGTATCACAAATGAATAATGGCTCATTGGCGCAAAAGGTTGCCACTTTATTGTGATTTGCACAAAAAGAGAGACCGTCGCACAATAAATCTGCAACTTTTTTACACTAGTTTTTGCGGTGAAAGCATTGATACATTACATTCCATAATTTAATTTTTTTTCCAGACCTATAGGCCCAGACTGCTATTCAAAATGCTCCAGAATTCTAGCAGTGATTAGTGGTGACAGCTGTTTCATGCTGTCAGCACAAAAAAAACTGTTCATCGAAATGAAATGCTTTTGGCTGTAGGTAGAGTAAAAAAGGCCATCCATGGTTAAAAAAAAACTAATTTCTTCATGAAATAGCACCACACCTGTCCTCAGGTTGTGTGCGGTATTGCATTTCAGTTCCTTTGAAGTTAAAGGAGTCAAGTTGTACTACCACACACAAACTGAGGACAGGTTCTGTATTATGGTTCTGTATTCCACATTATCTCTGAAGGTGTCCAGTGGAATCTGGAATGAATTTTCAGTCACAGAAATTCCTGCAATAAATCTGCTCCAGTTTTTGGTGTCATGATTTCTGAATCATTTTAACCCCTTAAGGACTCAGCGTTTTTCCGTTTTTGCATTTTCATTTTTTCCTCATCACTTTCTAAAAATCATAACACTTTCAATTTTGCACCTAAAAATCCATATGATGGCTTATTTTTTGCACCACCAATTCTACTTTGCAGTGACATTAGTCATTTTACCCAAAAATCCATGGCGAAACGGAAATAAAAATGATTGTGCGACAAAATTGAAGAAGAAATTTCATTTTGTAAATTTTGGGGGCTTACGTTTCTACGCATTTTGTGGTCAAAATGACATCTTTATTCTGTAGGTCCATACGGTTAAAATGATACCCTACTTATATAGGTTTGATTTTGTCGCACTTCTGAAAAAAATCATAACTATATGCAGGAAAATTTATACGTTAAAAATTGTCATCTTCTGACCCCTGTAACTTTTTTATTTTTCCGCGTACGGGCCGGTGTGAGGGATCATTTTATGCGCCGTGTTCTGAAGTTTTTATCGGTACCATTTTTGTGTTGATAGGACTTTTTGATCGCTTTTTATACATTTTTTTATGATGCAAAAAGTGACCAAAAATACGCTATTTTGGATTTTGGAATTTTATTTGCGCATACGCCATTGACTGTGCGGTTTAATTAATGATATAATTTTAAAGTTCAGACATTTATGCACGTGGCGATACCACATATGTTAATTTTTATTTTTATTTACACAGTTTTTTTTTATGGGAAAAGGGGGGTGATTCAAACTTTTATTAGGGAAGGGGTTAAATGACCTTTGTTAACTTTTTTTTTCACTTTTTTTTTTTTTGCAGTTTTATAGCTCCCACTGCACACACATGTTTATTCTTTGCATGTAAGTCCTCGAGCCCTGCATTGCCATCAATGGTGATGGTGCAGGGCCGTGCCGCCCTATTTCGATGGCAGTCGCCAGGTGGAATCTCTGCTCGCAGAATTCCGTTCACATTCTTCAGTGCGAACGTACCCTAAGAAACTTCATTTGTAATGTAAAAACACCCCAAAGAGCACAATAATTATGCAAAAAACATTTATGTGTGTGTTTTATTAAGAAGAAGCAAAAAACTATGAAGATTTACTGGGTAAAAATCCCATAACTAAAATGAATAAAAACAGCATGATTTTGAGCTAACTCCCAGCTACGGTGTTTTAAGCCCAAAAAAAAGCATAGAAAAATACCATAGAAATGTGCCATATTTCTTTTAAAAAAAACATCTAAAAAAACAAAACGTGTCTGACATTACCTTTTGGAAAATAACTCTTCGAAGAATTTTTTTTTCCTTAAAAAAAAAATTTGGAATTGTCTGCTGAGGTTCTTATTCTGCATTTTCAAAAAAACAAGAAGAAAAAAAGCTATTTAACTTTTTTATGGCAATTTTACATGATTTTTAGCATTTATTGTGTTATTTTATGCTTGCATTTTTCCATGATGTCTGTAGGTATAAAAAAAGCCTATGGAGAAAAATATTATATAAAATGCTATACCTAAAGTAAACGTCCTACATTTTTCCATAAAGGTCTACAAAAATGCCAGAAAACAAAATGCCATGTATGTAGCCATTCTCTATTTTTAATTGTTCATTTTTTACAAGAGACTTTTAACCTGTTTACGACTTCGGAAGAGTCTTCTCAGCGTATGGAGCCGACTCAGTATTCAAGCCCACTCCAGTAGACTAACAGCCAGCATGGAGATTGCTCTGTGTCAGGTATTTTGACTGTTTAGGTGCCGCAATAAAAACTGACAGTGGCATTTAAACAGTTATATTCTTCATAATTGGTTTTCTGTGCAACACAATCACTGGGAGTCGATCCATTGTAATGGCTGCCTGAGCCCTTCTAAAGTGCCATGACAGATCTGCTTCTACAGACTGCCATAGGCCATAGACTAGCAGATCGCTGAAGAATCAACATTTGAAGTCCCTCTAAGGCTAGGTTTCCACTTGTTTTTTTTCTGGCAGTTTTTGGAAAACTGCCAATGCAGTTTTTGAGCCAAATTCAGAAATGGATCCATAAGGGAGGAGAAGTGTAAGTCCTCCCTTTATATGTCCCATTCCTTTTGAATACACTTCTGGCTTTGGCTCAGAAACTGCAGTGGCAGATATTCAAAAACAGCCAGAAAAAAAAAACAAGTGGAAACCTAGCCTAAGGCTAAGTTTCCAGTTGGGTTTTTTTCTGGCAGTTTTTGGAAATCTGACACTGCAGTTTGAGCCAAAGACAGAAGTGTATTCAAAAGGAATGGGACATATAAATGGAGGACTTACACTTTCCCTTCATTATGGATCCACTTCTGACTTTGGCTCAAAAACTGCAGTGGCAGTTTTCCAAAAACTGCCAGAAAAAAAACCAAATGGAAACTTAACCTAAGGACCTTCTGAAGGCAATTGTTTGATTGCATATTTAACTCAATGAATTGAATTAAATAAGCAATCAAATGATTGCTTATAGAAGTTTCCTAGGGAGACTTCAAAAGTGTAACAAAAGTCAACAAATGTTTTTTAAAAATATTAAAAGAACCCCCCATAATAGAAATTTAAAATCACTCCCCTTTTGGCAATTTTTAAATAAAAAATTTTAAAAAATAAATAAATAATAAGCATATTTGGTATCACCGCACTTTGGCTAGCTGACACATGGTGAATTGTGTTTTTTTGGTAACGCCATATACCGTACCTCAAAAAATGGAATAAAAGCAATCAAAAAGTCTAATCAATGCCAAAATACTATCATTACAAATTACAAACAATTTTAACTTTATTTTCAAATTTTATAACTTGAACTATACCAAATGGGTGCCATTGTAATCATAACAATCTAAGGAATATAGATACAGTGTGAAAGGCATGAAAACACAGTGTAAAATAAATAGCAAAACATGTCCATGAAATAGGAATAAAATATATTTGGAAAATTGGAAAAAAATACGTTCTCATATTTTAGGCTATGTTTACACAGTGTAAAATCGATAGCAAAATATGGACATAAAATAGAAATAAAATACAAGCATATTTTTGATCGTATAATGTGCACAATAAAAGTCTACGGAAACATTCCAACATTATTGGATATTTTTAAAACATGTGCGCACATTATTAGATTAAAAATATGGACATATTTTATTCCTATTTTACGGATGTATTTTGCAATTCCTTTCACCCTGTGTGAACATAGCCTAAATCTGCAAATTAGAATTTTTTTTCACCTTGCACATAATTCTTTTTCCGGTTTTGCGCTACATTTTATGGTACCTGATAGGTGTCAATATAAAGTACAATTAGTTTAACAAAAAAACAAGCCCTCATATGGCCCTGAAGATGGAAAATGTCAAAAAGTTATGCCTGTTAGAAGACAAGGAGGGAAAAAGCAAGAGACAAAAAGGAAAACTTGCTGCCTCCTTAAAGGGTTACTCTGGTGGAAAACATTTTTTTTTTTTTAATCAACAGGTACCAAACAACAGAGAGAAAAGGCATATATGAATAAAAAAAAGAACACTTTATTACACTTAAATGTGAAAAATGTGTAAAATTCACGAAATTGCATATATGGGGAGAGAATGACTGGTGGAAAACCAAACAAAAATGGAAGCATATATGGAGGATATGACCGCAATGTTGGTAATACTGTGGTAAACCTAAATAATGTTCACCAAGCAAGCTCTAGATGCTAAAGGTAAAGGCAAAAAGTGCCGAAGGTACATAGTAGAAAATGCGAAGCAAAAGTTGCAAATACAGGGAACACAATAAACAGCTGAAGTAATTACAATCACTAGCAAGTGGACCAGGTAGGGCTGTATGCTTAAACCACCCAACCCAAGGCTTCTTCCGGGTCATGAGAGCACTGTGGACAAGACAAAAAAGAAATTCAAAAAGAAAATAATTTCCTCTGTAGCATACAGCTGCTAATAAGTACTGGAAGGAATAAGATTTTTAAATAGAAGTAATTTACAAATCTGTTTAACTTTCTGGCACCAGTTCATTTTAATAAAAGGTTTTCCACCAGAGTACCACTTAATTTAGCTGCAGTGTTTTTTTTTTTTTTATAAAAACATCTCCCAAAGTCATTATTAAAGGGGTATTCCAGGAAAAAACTTTTCTTTTATATATCAACTGGCTCCAGAAAGTTAAACAGATTTGTAAATTACTTCTATTAAAAAAATCTTAATCCTTTCAATAATTATCAGCTGTTGAAGTTGAGTTGTTGTTTTCTTTCTGGCAACAGTGCTCTCTGCTGACATCTCTGCTTGTCTCGGGAACTGCACAGAGTAGAAGAGGTTTGCTATGGGGATTTGCTTCTAAACTGGGCGTTTCCCGAGACACGTGTCATCAGAGAGCACTTAGACAGAAAAGAACAACTCAACTTCAGCAGCTCATAAGTACTGAAATGATTAAGATTTTTTTAATAGAAGTAATTTACAAATCTGTTTAACTTTCTGGAGCCAGTTGATGTATAAAAAAAAGTTTTTTTCCTGGATAACCCCTTTAAAAGTAAGACAAATATAAAAAAAAATCCATCAATATTATTACCCTACAAGAAAAGTAATACAGTCATTTCAGTTATGCATTGTACAAATATATATTTATCATAGATATAGGTGTATACTGAGGAACATTATAAGTATCACAGAAAATGCTAACATTTATACAATAAATGTGAAAATCAAATACTAAAAAGCTTAAGCAGGAAAAGAATTTGTATATAAATAGTTGTTATTATGAAATTCTTTTACACACTTTTGTAAAAGTGTTATGTATATCTACATATGAAAATATTTAAAAACCTTATATAGTTGTGTGTGTCCATCATTAACCTCTTAAGGACCAATGACGTTGTGGAACGTCATGGCACCCTGGGCTTTAAGGACCAATGACGTTCCACAACGTCATGGCATTTTCCGGTCTCTGCCGCTCGCCGGGCAGAGATCGGAACTGGATGCCTGCTGAAATCCTTCAGCAGGCATCCAGGGCAAACGCCGAGGGGGGCCATGTAGGCCCCCCATGTCGGCGATCGCCGCAAATCGCAAGGGAAATCGCCCTTGCGATCTGCGGCGATACCGGGCTGATCGGGTCTCTGGGACCCGACCGCCCGGTAATTTCGCATGATCCCGGCTGTCACAGACAGCCAGGACCATGCTGAAGACTAGGAGCGAGGTGGCAAGCCTGACACCTCCTCCGATCCCCTGCGATCTGTCGGTTAGTTAACCGACCAATCGCAGGAGGGGGGGCGGTTACTTCCTCCCGTCCTGCCCGGCCCCTGAAAGTCCGGACAGGACGGGAGGAAGACCGGAGGAAGCGGCGGGGGACGGGGGAGTGCTGGGGACCAGCCCCGGTACTTACCTCGTCCCTGAAGACCCGGATCCCGGCGGCGGCGGCGACAGGTGAGTAGATCTTCAGCCGCGGTCGGGCCCTTTACAGCAATGCACGTCGCCGTAAAGCGACATGCATTGCTGTAAAGGGACCCTGTAAACTACAACTCCCAGCATGCCCAGACAGCCCTTGGCGTCCGGGCATGCTGGGAGTTTCAGTTTTGCAACATCTGGAGGTCCACAGTTTGGAGACCACTGTGCCTTCCAGATGTTGCAAAACTACACATCCTCAGCATGCCCTTACTGTCCAGGCATGCTGGGAGTTGTAGTTCTGTAACATCTGGCCCTTCAGATGTTGCAGAACTACAACTCCCAGCATGCCTGGACAGTTTTGGCATACTGGGAGTTGTAGTTTTGCAACATCTGGAAGGGCACAGATTGGGAACCACTGTATTAGTGGTCTGCAAACTGTAGTCCTCCAGATGTTGCAAAACTACAACTCCAAGCATGCTGGGAGTTGTAGTTCGGCAACATCTAGCTCTAAAGATGTTGCCGAACTACTACTTCCAGCATGCCTGAGAATGTTTGGGAGTTGTAGTTTTGCAACAACAGGAGGCACACTGGTTGGGAAACATTGTCTGTTTCCTAACTCGGTGTTTCCCAACCCGTGTGCCTCCAGCTGTTGCAAAACTATAACTACCAGCATGCACTGATGGACTGTGCATGCTGGGAGTTGTAGTTTTGCAACAGCTGGAGGTCCACCCCCCCCCCCCACTGTGAATGTACAGGATACATTCATATGGGCAGGGGGCTTACAGTGAGTATCAGGCTGCAAGTTTGCGATGCAGCAAATTTTGTGCGGCAGCTCAAACTCGCTGTAATCCCCGCCCATGTGACTGTACCCTAAAAACACTACACTTACACAAAATAAAATAAAAAGTAAAAAACACTACATATACACATACCCCTACACAGCCCCCCTCCCCAATAAAAATGAAAATGTCTGGTACGCCACTGTTTCCAAAATGGAGCCTCCAGCTGTTGCAAAACAACAACTCCCAGTATTGCCGGACAGCCGTTGACTGTCCAGGCATGCTGGGAGTTTTGCAACAGCTGGAGGCACCCTGTTTGGGAATCACTGGCGTAGAATACCCCTATGTTCACCCCTATGCAAGTCCCTAATTTAGGCCTCAAATGCGCATGGCGCTCTCACTTTGGAGCCCTGTCGTATTTCAAGGCAACAGTTTAGGGCCACATATGGGGTATCGCCGTACTCGGGAGAAATTTCTTAACAAATTTTGGGGGGCTTTTTCTCCTTTCACCCCTCATGAAAAGGTGAAGTTGGGGGTCTACACCAGCATGTTAGTGTAAAAAAAATTTTTTTTTACACTAACATGCTGGTGTTGCCCCATACTTTTCATTTTGACAAGAGGTAAAAGGGAAAAACGCCCCCCAAAATTTGTAATGCAATTTCTCCCGACTACAGAGATACCCCATATGTGGGCGCAAAGTGCTCTGGGGGCGCACAACAAGGCCCAGAAGGGAGAGTGCACCATGTACATTTGAGGTGATTTGCACAGGGGTGGCTGATTGTTACAGCGGTTTTGACAAACGCAAAAAAAAAAAAAAACTCACATGTGACCCCATTTCGGAAACTACACCCCTCACGGAATGTAATGAGGGGTGCAGTGAGAATTTACCCCCCACTGGTGTCTGACAGATCTTTGGAACAGTGGGCTGCGCAAATTAAAAATTTTGTACAGCCCACTGTTCCAAAGATCTGACAGACACCAGTGGGGGGTAAATGCTCACTGTACCCCTTGTTACATTCCTCAAGGGGTTTAGTTTCCAAAATGGTATGCCATGTGGGGGTTATTTTGCTGTCCTGGCACCATAGGGGCTTCCTAAATGCGACATGCCCCCCGAGCAAAATTTGCTCTCAAAAAGCCAAATATGACTCCCTCTCTTCTGAGCATTGTAGTTTGCCCGTAGTGCGCTTCAGGTCAATTTATGGGGTACCTTCATACTCATAAGAGATGGGGTTACAAATTTTGGGGGGTATTTTCTGCTATTAACCCTTGCAAAAATGTGAAATTTGGGGGGGAAACACACATTTTAGTGAAATTTTTATTTTTTTATTTTACGTATGCAAAAGTCGTGAAACCCCTGTGGGGTATTAAGGCTCACTTTATTTCTTGTTACGTACCTCAAGGGGTCTAGTTTCCAAAATGGTATGCCATGTGGGTATTTTTTGCTGTCCTGGCACCATAGGGGCTTCCTAAATGCGACATGCCCCCGAGCAAAATTTGCTCTCAAAAAGCCAAATATGACTCCTTCTCTTCTGAGCATTGTAGTTCGCCCGTAGTACACTTCAGGTCAACTTATGGGGTACCTCCATACTCAGAAGAGATGGGGTTACAAATTTTGGGGGGTATTTTCTGCTATTAACCCTTGCATACATGTGAAATTTGGGTGGAAACACACATTTTAGTGACATTTTTAAAACATTTTTTTTACATATGCAAAAGTCATGAAACACCTGTGGGGTATTAAGGCTCACTTTATTCCTTGTTACGTTCCTCAAGGGGTCTTGTTTCCAAAATGGTATGCCATGTGGGTATTTTTTCCTGTTCTGGTACCATAGGGGCTTCCTAAATGCAACATGCCCCCCAAAAACCATTTCAGAAAAACGTACTCTCCAAAATCCCCTTGTCGCTCCTTCGCTTCTGAGCCCTCTACTGCGCCCGCCGAACACTTTACATAGACATATGAGGTATGTGCTTACTCGAGAGAAATTGGGCTACAAATATAAGTATACATTTTCTCCTTTTACCCCTTGTAAAAATTCAAAAATTGGGTCTACAAGAACATGCAAGTGTAAAAAATGAAGATTGTGAATTTTCTCCTTCACTTTGCTGCTATTCCTGTGAAACACCTAAAGGGTTAAAACGCTGACTGAATGTAATTTTGAATACTTTGGGGGGTGCAGTTTTTATAATGGGGTCATTTATGGGGTATTTCTAATATGAAGACCCTTCAAATCCACTTCAAACCTGAACTGGTCCCTGAAAAATTGTGATTTTGGAAATTTTGTGAAAAATTGGAAAATTGCTGCTGAACTTTGAAGCCCTCTGGTGTCTTCCAAAAGTAAAAAATCGTAAATTTTATGATGCAAACATAAAGTGGACATATTGTATATGTGAATAAAAAAAAAAATTATTTGGAATATCCATTTTCCTTACAAGCAGAGAGCTTCAAAGTTAGAAAAATGCAAAATTTTCAATTTTTTCATCAAATTTTGGAATTTTTCACTAAGAAACGATGCAAGTATCGACAAAATTTTACCAATAACATAAAGTAGAATATGTCACGAAAAAACAATCTTGGAATCAGAATGATAGGTAAAAGCGTCTTAGAGTTATTTATGCTTAAAGTGACAGTGGTCAGATGTTCAAAAAACGCTCTGGTCCTAAGGTGTAAAATGGCCTGGTCCTTAAGGGGTTAAGATAATATGTACAGTACAGTATTATAAATATTTACATACACATGATAAAGGAGTGCAGGGCGAGCGGCAATGAGAAAATGTATAAATTCTGCCATTTGTCGTTGAACAGGTTTTTTCTTTTTTTACTAGTTTTTACTTCTGCTGCTGAAGTCTGATGATCAAAACTTGACTTTATTATTTTTTTATTTTATTAATTGCATATATAATGTATTACCTATTTCACTATTAAAGGGGTTTTCCACCATAAGGTGATTTTAGTACGTACCTGGCAGACAGTAATGGACATGCTTAGGAAGGATCTGCGCTTGTCTTGGGGCTAAACGGCTATGCTGTGAGATTACCATAATGCTGTGGCTAGCTTTTTGTAAAATGGCTATTTCCAGTTCGAGTTCCCTTCCTTTCAACTACATGTCCCATGATTCCTTGTTTGTGTGAGGTCTCATTTTTCCCTCCCACACATCAGCCACTCCACCCATTTAAACACACCTAAGAGGTCTTCCATGCAATAGACCAGTGTTTTCTACCTAGAGTGCCTCCAGTTGTTGCAAAACTACAATTCCCTGCAGAATGATCTCCCTTCCACCCAGCGGTCTCTCCACCCACTGAAGCAGACAGGCTCTGTTTGTTTACCTGACTAGTGATGTAATGTCTCGGGACGCACTGCAACCTGGGAAAACCTGAGACAACACTCATTTTGCATGCTGTTAAAAATAAACATTGGGGCAAAAATCACATAAGAATTGCGAGACCACCATGAAACACAGGTACAGACACTATATTATGAACTACACTAACTTTACAGCCCCTGTAGCATAGTCAAATAAAAAAATCCTGGAATACCCCTTTAATAAATGTTTTCTATATCAATCTAACGATATATAGTAGTTATAGTAGATATTCATTTTGAGATAAGTGTAATTAATAAGAATGAATCAATGCAATCATTTTTTTTATATTCAACTAATTCTTTTAAATTTTAAGAGTAATAATACATTATATACATTCTTATAATTTCATACACTCAGATTAGCAAAAAGAATAATACGTTATAATTATCATTATTAATATTATTTACTACCCATAAACTTAAGCTTTAGTATATTTTGATGAATAATGCTAAATATTTTGAGATAGAGGGAAAATGTAAAATAAATATAAAAAGAAATGTTTGAACTAACCAGGAAGATGTGAAAAATCTGTTGCAGACTGTTTTTATGGCATTGATATACAGTTTAAACTGGCACAGCCACAGATGCTACATATCTAACCACCATCTAGATCTAGATGGGTAACTTTTTTAATACTAAAAATATATCCAACACATAACAGGGGTGATAACGGAACAGCGAATTAGCATAAATCTATCGGTACAAGGCTCCGCCTCCTGCGCCTCACCTGCCTTGATTCTATACTGCAAGAGAGTGGCAGGGTGTGGTGTGGCGATAGAGCGGCCAATCAGCACATTAAAGGCACAGGGGGGGGGAGGGGGGGGGGGGGTGACGGAGCCGTGTCAGCCATCACACCGTTTACCTTTGTAAATGTGGTGTCTGCATATGGTGACCTTACTATGAAATTGTTTAGCTTTAGTGTGGTGGAAAAAATCAGCTACAGTATGGTGGTATTATTCAGTCACTTAAAGGTAGTAATATTGGGTTAAACTGGTGGTATTATTGGTCATGAAATGTTGATACTATTTTGTGGTCTCCCTGTGGTAGTCCCAGTATGGTGATGTTAATTATTTAAAGGGGTATTCCGGCTTTATACATCTTATCCCCTATCCAAAGGATAGGGGATAAGATGTATGATAATAGGGGTCCTGCTGCTGGGGACCCCCGCAATCTCTGTGCAGCCCCCGGCATTCTGTGCCGGGCACTTCCTCCGAGACGGGGATGTGAGGTCACGGCCTTGCCCCTAGTGACATCACGCCACTCCCCTCCATTCATGTCTATGGGAGGGGGTGTGACAGCCATAACGCCACCCCTCCCATAGACATGAATGGAGGGGGCATGGTGTGACATCACTAGGGGACATGGCCGTGACGTCACGCTACCGTCTCAGAGGCAGCGCACGGCACAGAATGCCGGGGGCTGCACAGAGATTTCGGGGGTCCCCAGCGGCGGGAGCCCTATGATCATACATCTTATCCCCTATCCTTTAGATAGGGGATAAGATGTATAAAGCTGGAATACCCCTTCAATGCATACTGGTCATACATATTTGGTCATTAAATGCTGGTTGTAATAAGTCACTGTATGGCGGTGTTACTGTTTGGTCAGTATATGGCGCTGCAATTTGTCAGTGTAGCTGGTGTTAATGAGTCATTACAGCATATAGCAGTATTTATCAGTATGCAATTGTAATATGTTGTGCTTCTCGGCTCGGCAGTTGATGACTTATCCTGCGTAAATTAGTTCAGCCTTCAGGTGCTCCGGTGGGCTGGAAAAGATGGATACATTCCTAGGAAAGAGTCTCCTAGGACTGTATCCACCTTTTCCAGCCCACCGGAGCACATGAAAGCTGAACTAATTTATGCAGGAAAAGTCATCAACTGCCGAGCCGAGACGTTCGTGACGAATCGAATTTACTGTAAGTTCGCTCATCTCTAGTTATTGCACAGTGGTATTATACAGTCACTGTATTAATTATTAGCATTATACTATTATGAGCCTAATTATTTCATGTTGAAGCCAATGTGGGACCGATGTTTACAGATACAGACAGATAGGATGTGACATTGTGACAATGAGAGGTACAAACAGAAGGACATTATTTTGGAGATGTTACATATTATCGTTGAACTTGGTAAAATTCTCTAGAATTGTTGTGTCCACGCCGTGTACTAGGCATTTTGTAGCAAACAACCATGTTGTTGGATTGGGGCTATGACGTTGGACCATGTCACGTTGGATTCTGTGAACAATCATGTGTGAAGAACATTATGGGACGATGTTACCATATCCCAGAATCTATTCTTCCAAGGCGGTATCTGTTCTTTTCATTAACTATTTTTTCCAGTTTCCATTAGAATCGTCTTCATGTGGTCTTTGTTATATCCATGTTTCATGTCATCTACTATTTCAACCCTACACATTGGCTCCATATGGAAAGCAGATTTATTTATTAATTATTTAATGTCTATTGATGTTCTTTTTCAAATCCTCCAGTTAAAATGTCTTCTCCATGCGATCTCGTCCTAAGTGGTGCAAATAGTGGTGCCAGCTACTGAAGTTTTATAGGATAGTTATCATTATAGAGATCATTAAAGTGTCCCAAGCAAATATAGAAATGCCAGAGCTACAGAAGAGTCATCCGGCTGGTGCAGACGTGAGCCTGGCAGAAGTCTAATGGAGTTGGTAAAGTAAAGTCTTTTCGAGCAGTTAAACCAAAAAAAAAAAAAAAAAAAACTGACAGAAAGTCCAACATAGGTTCATAGATTCAGTGTAGTTAAAAGGGTACTCCAATGGAAAACTTTTTTTTTTTTTTTTATCAACTGGAGCCAGAAAGTTAACCAGATTTGTAAATTACTTGTATTAAAAATTCTTAATCCTTCCAGTACTTATTAGCTGCTGAATACTACAGAGGAAATTATTTTCTTTTTGGAACACACAGCTCTCTGCTGAATCACAAGCACAGGTCTCTCTGCTGACATCTCTGTCCATTTTAGGAACTGTCCAGAGCAGCATAAGTTTTCTATGGGGATTTTCTCCTACTCTGGACAGTTCTTATCACGCACAGGTAGATTTAGCGTTAGGTCCTGCGCCATTTGAGAAACCTTGGCGTTGGTGTGCGGGCTCTGGTATGTCCTTCATCTAAGGATATAGGTCCAGGGTCCACTATGCTCTGGGGCTTCTTCTCTTAATTGACACACAGGGCTCGCACTGGCCCTTAATATACACTGTTGACGGTGCATGAGCAGAACAACTACTGTACATATTAGAGAGATGACATAAGTGGAGAGAAGCGTTGCAGCCCCGGGCATAGTGGACCCTGGGTCTCTGACTCTCCTGGATGACATTTATGGATATGACTGGATTATACTTGTGAAGTCCTAGTGCAATATGTAGGCAGCTTTGCAAGTGTTTTGTACATGGCACATGCAGTTTAAGTTTCGATTCTCCTTCACGTTTATTTTCCCTCTCTGTGTCACCTGTCTGAGAAGTCGTGATGCAGTGAGCTTGTGTCTTCTTGGAAGGTCAAGCTTAAGCGGGAACTGGCATCCACTTAAACCAGCTGCCGATGCCTCTTGGTCAGACCTGCGTGTGAAGACAGAGGAGCAGCGTGGACTGTCCGGTTATTGTTGGAACAGGCAGAAGTGGTACACGTGGGAGGATTGAGAAACTATTGTAAGCGGCTCATGCCACTGATGAAGACAGTCACACAAAAAAATGCTACTACTTTACCTCTGAGGCAGCAAAATAGGGGTGCTGCATCTTCAGGGAGATGTGAACATGTGCATTCGGCACAGCAGCCTCACCATATTGGAGACACCAATGGAGCATGGCGCAGCAACCTTTGGCATCTCAGGGGAGCACTGCGGGTAAGAACCTTCAGTTTTACCTGACATGATTTCTAATTCTATGTTTCCTGGGCTAGTGTCTCAGTGGATGCAAGTAATATGGAGAGCACAGGTGCCTAATGACCTCCCTCCGGTACTGCTTCTATGGTTGATACTGTTATTCCTAGACCTGTACATACTCCTGTATCTCCGGTTAACTCTCATAGCACTCTGGGCCAAGTGTTCCACTGATTGATCTTGGTGAAGTCGTTGTTGAAACCTGACTTGTGATATCTCTCCATTAGGTTATATTTACCTATTTCTATTAAGGAGAGAAATTAGTTCATATATTTGTTGTAGTTATGGCCTCTGCTGTGGTTAAACAAGATAGAAAATCACATGAGAAAGGAGACAAGGAGCATAAAAGGTCTACTCCACACTGTTTCTTTAAAATGTACCTGTTGTTTGCAAAAACGTTTTATATAATGTAGATTATACCATTATATGTATATTTGTGATATAGATTAATTTAAAAAATTGGATATTTTTGGGTGAAAAAGTGCTGTCCCAGTAGCTATTGCCTGTGTGTCTGTGCGGAGGCAAAATACAGGAAGTGAGGGCAGGACAAGCAGGGATCTGTGCAGGCTCCTGGCTTGTCAATCATCTTGCTGTGTGAGCCTGGAGCAAGTCACAGAGCGTCACTGCACAGAGCCCTGCTTTTCCTCAGTGTATAGGGCCCTGCTTGTCCTCAGTGTATAGAGCCCTGCTTGTCCTCAGTGTACAGAGCCCTGCTTGTGCTCAGTGCACAGAGCCCTGCTTGTCCTCAGTGTACAGATCCCTGCTTGTCCTCAGTGTATAGAGCCCTGCTTGTCCTCAGTGTACAGAGCCCTGCTTGTCCTCAGTGTAAAGAGCCCTGCTTGTCCTCAGTGTACAGAGCCCTGCTTGTCCTCGGTGTACAGAGCCCTGTTTGTCCTCGGTGCACAGAGCGCTGCTTGTCCTCAGCGTACAGAGCCCTGCTTGCCCTCAGCACACAGAGCCCTGCTTGTCCTCGGTGTACAGAGCCCTGCTTGTCCTCAGTGTACAGAGCCCTGCTTGTCCTCAGTGTACAGAGCCCTGCTTGTCCTCAGTGTACAGAGCCTGCTTGTCCTCAGTGTACAGAGCCCTGCTTGTTCTCAGCGTACAGATCCCTGCTTGTCCTCAGTGTACAGAGCCCTGCTTGTCCTCAGTGTACAGAGCCCTGCTTGTCCTCAGTGCACAGAGCCCTGCTTGTCCTCAGTGTACAGAGCCCTGTTTGTCCTCAGTGCACAGAGCCCTGCTTGTCCTCAGTGTACAGAGCCTGCTTGTCCTCAGTGTACATAGCCCTGCTTGTCTTCAGTGTACAGAGCCCTGCTTGTCCTCAGTGTACAGAGCCCTGCTTGTTCTCAGTGTACAGAGCCCTGCTTGTCCTTAGTGCACAGAGCCCTACTTGTCCTCAGTGTACAGAGCCCTGCTTGTCCTCAGTGTACAGAGCCCTGCTTGTCCTTAGTGCACAGAGCCCTACTTATCCTCAGTGTAAAGAGCCCTGCTTGTCCTCAGTGTACAGAGCCCTGCTTGTCCTCGGTGTACAGAGCCCTGTTTGTCCTCGGTGCACAGAGCGCTGCTTGTCCTCAGCGTACAGAGCCCTGCTTGCCCTCAGCACACAGAGCCCTGCTTGTCCTCGGTGTACAGAGCCCTGCTTGTCCTCAGTGTACAGAGCCCTGCTTGTCCTCAGTGTACAGAGCCCTGCTTGTCCTCAGTGTACAGAGCCTGCTTGTCCTCAGTGTACAGAGCCCTGCTTGTTCTCAGCGTACAGATCCCTGCTTGTCCTCAGTGTACAGAGCCCTGCTTGTCCTCAGTGTACAGAGCCCTGCTTGTCCTCAGTGCACAGAGCCCTGCTTGTCCTCAGTGTACAGAGCCCTGTTTGTCCTCAGTGCACAGAGCCCTGCTTGTCCTCAGTGTACAGAGCCTGCTTGTCCTCAGTGTACATAGCCCTGCTTGTCTTCAGTGTACAGAGCCCTGCTTGTCCTCAGTGTACAGAGCCCTGCTTGTTCTCAGTGTACAGAGCCCTGCTTGTCCTTAGTGCACAGAGCCCTACTTGTCCTCAGTGTACAGAGCCCTGCTTGTCCTCAGTGTACAGAGCCCTGCTTGTCCTTAGTGCACAGAGCCCTACTTGTCCTCAGTGTACAGAGCCCTGCTTGTCCTCAGTGTACAGAGCCCTGCTTGTCCTTAGTGCACAGAGCCCTACTTGTCCTCAGTGTACAGAGCCCTTCTTGTCCTCAGTGTACAGAGCCCTGCTTGTCCTTAGTGCACAGAAACCAGCCAGGATTTTTTCACACAAAAATATACATATTTTTTAACCAATGAATAGTACAAATATACAGGGGACTATTTCAGGGCCAATGGGGGACACTTTCAAATTATTTATCCTTACCCCCCCCCCCCCCCCCTGTGGGCAGAAACATTTCCCTCGGATGAGAGGAAAAACATTTTGCCATATATAAAGTGTTGCCATGCATTATCTATGGTATAATCTGATGATAGGTTCCCCTTGACTTTACTGTAAGCATTCTGTATTTTTTGTCAGTTTTGGCAGAGTTTTGATGCCCCCGCCCATAGACATGAATGAGGGTGTGTGGCGTGACATCACGAACACCAAAGCCCCAGGGGATAAAATGTCTAGGGATGGAGCACCCCTCCATCCCTGGCACCTCTGTTCCTTCTGTAGGGATCAATTCTGCTAAAACATTGTATGGCCAGTCCTTTTGAAAAACAAAAAAACAAAACCACAACATATATCCCGGTAGCCGTTCTTTCATCATATGAACTTTGTTGCTTCTTTTCTCCCCCTCTATGGCTGACACATTTGTTGTTCATCTGCGCAGTCAGCACCACATAGTCATACTGTATGTACCAGCACATATTGTCTTTGGGACATTTCCTTGAAAAATACAAATTTAACCTCATATTTTTTTTGTCTGCTACCACCAGTATATCTCTTAACACTGCATCAACAGAATTTTCTATGTGCTGTGCAAGACACATCTAGATTTTGTGGAAAAAAATATCAACCAAATCAAATCTTTTTATGAGTATAAAAAAAAACTTTGCAACCCACATGCCCAAAAAAAAACCCAAGTTGCACACCTTTTATTCTGTATTTTTCAAAATGGAGTCACTTGGGGATGCGGTATCTGCCAGCTCTAATCATTTGAAGGTATGGAGTGGGGCCTATAATTTTCTCAGCCTAAAATGATGTGTAGAAAGCCAAAGGGTGCTCCCCTCCTTCTCAGTCCCACCAGATGGCCAAGCAACAAAAAATGGGATAAACGGCAGTATTGCTTAACAAGAGGACAAACAGTGTAACACATGTGGGAAGCATTTCCTCCATTGTACAAAAAATACACCCCCCACATGATGTTTGCAGAAAAAAGCTATTTTTTTATTTTTTACTCTGACTTAAGTCAATAGAGACAATAATTCACATGGTCTTCAGGGAGGCATGGCCATGCTGCAGTGGGTGAGTGAGTAGATACCAGAATGGTATCTGGCCGGGTGGGGACACAGTTGTCCAGTCTAGGATAGGTGAACTTAGTGTAGAGTTATGCTGAAAAGTCTTTTTTGTTGTACCAAACTTAGAGTCGCCTTTAAAACATACCATGGCCTAAACTGAACATACGATAATTCAAGTCTCAGTTTCTTTTCTTACTCTATGTAATGACTATAGTATTTGGGGTCTCTGAATCAGCATGTGAGGAACATCACCCCACTCTCCCTCTCTTCATCATAGATGTTTATTAGAGGGGGTTTAGTTGCCCAGTCTAGGCTGGGAAGATTCGGTGTAGACTTTGGCCGACAAGTCTTGGAAGATGCTGTGGTACTTATAAGTGCTGTGTTATTGATAATAAACTTTATTCTTTTTTGTGCCAAACTTAAAGTCACCCTTGAAAAAACACCATATATGATTATTTATGGTCTATCTTTTTTATTTTTTTATGTAATGTTTATAGTATTTGTGGTCTCTGGTTCCAAGAGGATTAGAACAAAAACAGAAAAGTAATTAATGGAATCAGGTCTGAGCCAGGGCCAAGGGTTGGTGCCACACACAATTAACTAAAAACATCAGGGGCGGACATATTGTCATATTGCTGGTTGAGCTGCATGGGGGGGGGGGTACTGCTCAGACCCAAATTAACAATCATGTGTACAGTTTGTAGCACTATCACATCCATGGGCACAGTTGTGTGGCACGATTACATCCACGGGCACAGTGTGGCACTATTACTTATTTTGGGGGTGTTTTAACTTAGGTTTCTAGTCTATGGTCTGTATCAGATTAGAGGGTCAGATCTAGGGTTTTTATATGACTAAAGGTCTGCGTTAGTTTAAGGGATCTTGTCTGGGGCCTATATTAGTTTAGGGGGTCTGTATTAGTTTAACGGTCTGGTTTGGGGTCTGTATTAGTTTAGTGGGTCTGGTCTTTGGTCTGTATTGGTAATTGTAATCTATAGGTTTATATGTGCCTCGGTGGTGGGGGGTTGTCACTTTCTTTGCACAGGGGCCTTTCTCAGTCTGTGTCCAACCCTTAAAAACATAAATAATTTTCTTTTAGAATCCAGATTTGTAACATAGCTCCTTAATGATGACATGACACAAGCATTTGGTTGTTTTCAGAACCTCATGTTCCAGCTCCAGATCCAATTGGAATAGAGTATAACTTATTTCCTGTTTCTTAGGTCAAGTGTCCTAATTTTATAGTGTATACGAATTGGCATAAGTCATTGTCCCAGACACTAGAGCCAACATTCATAGGCAGCCAACAGACTAATTCATATATTTTCAGAAGACAACCAGACCATGTTAAAAAATCTCACCCAGACAAGGGAGAACATACAAACTCTATGCAGATGTTGTGTTGCCCCTGGTTAAAATCACACCCAGGAGGACAGTAGTGCTGAATTCATAAGAACTCTGGCTGTATACAGAAGTCAAGTTCCAAGCCAAAATGTCAGCTCCATCATAATGCATAGCTGAAAAGTCACCTGCTTTTATTTTACTATGTCTAAGGCTGTGTGCCTTCCATCAGCACTATAATATTTGATGGAAAATGCTCACATACTTGACACTATACACTATTAGTATAGAGTATCATGGAAAGAATAGCGCAGATACAGTAAACATCCCTGGTTTGTAGTTAATAGATATACCAGGCTGCCACAGGGTCTCCTAGACAGAAGCAGAAGGTGCACCATATTTGGTGTATGTTCCAAAACATAGATATAGAGGAGAGGTAAGTATGATTTTAATTTTTTTCCTTTTTTCCTTTTTATTTAAAAACCTTTTTTTTTTCTTTACTTTATTTCTTTTTCCTTCTTTTTCCTTTTTATAGATAACGTTTATTACTAAGCATGGGCTTAGTGTTAGCCTGTAAAAGGACTAACACTATCATCCCCTTATTACCCCAGTACCCACAGGTTAAAAGGGTACTCAGACAAGCTTAATATAGGCTTGAAAGGTTGGATTTAGAGGTTGAAAGGTTGAATTTATTATGCAATGGCCAAAATAAATGGTAGTACTAGGCTGCTGCTGTTTGGTTTCGTACATGGCTGGTTTGGCTGGTTATGGAAAATAAGGGGGATTGTTTTAGACAGATTTCACCACTAAGCCACATATAAGTAAAAGAAGACAAAAACAAAAATGTGGTATATTTTCTGCTTTTGTCCAGGAGACCCCATGGCAGTAAGCATTACTACTGTACAATGAACAGAGGGAATCCCCGGGTTAGGTGATGTGCGCCCAGCCCAGGGAATCTACATTGCACAGCTTGACAATAAGCTTCATAGAATGGGGTTTGCGCACATTAACATGTCATACTTGCGTGCTGGGATCTCCCATCCGTGCGATTATGTTGACAATGGCTACATGTGGATCTTAACAAATTCTGATTGGTTGCTATTGACAAATCACACCCGTTTTTGTTTCTGTTAAAAAAATTTGGCCATTATAAAAAATTTATGAGGTTTGTCAGGCGCTGTTGGTATCGAGTGTACCATGAATCCACCTTCATTTGGTTTCCAGCTCCTATAACAGATCAATTAAAAATGGAAATCCAGTGAAAAACTATTTATTTTATAATCAACTGGTGTAAGAAAGTTAACCAGATTCGTAAATTACTTCTATTGAAAAATCTTAATACTTCCAGTACTTAACAGCTGCTGTATACTACAGAGGAATTTCTTTTCTTTTGGAATTTCTTTTCTGTCTGACCACAGTGCTCTCTGCTGACATCTCTGTCCATGTCAGGAACTGTCCAGAGCAGAAGCAAATTCCCATAGCAAACCTATTCTGCTCTGGACATTTCCTGACATGGACAGAGGTGTCAGCAGAGAGCGCTGTGGTCAGACAGAAAATAATTATACAACTTCCTGTGGAGCATGCAGCAGCTGATAAGTACTGGAAGAATTAAGACTTTTAAATAGAAGTAATTTACAAATCTGTTTAACTTTCTGACACCAGTTGATTAAAATAATAATAATAATGTTCTCCCCTGTTAATGTTTTTACTATCTGCACACTCATCTGCAGTTGACTGCATTCATCATTAGTATCATAGACATCATGACTGAGATTTCATCTAAGGCTAGGTTCGCACTATCCTGAAGGGAGCTCCATCGTTCAGTCTATTGGAAGGACGGGAGTTGAGTGGAGAAAAATATACTGCATGTCCAATATTTTTTCTCCATATAACTCCCCTAAAATACCGGACAACTCATGGACCCAATTGAAGTCGAAGGGATCTCTCAGGACCTAGAGGTGTCTGTTGTGCTGCCACTAGTTATAGGTCTGCCAAACAGGTCAGAACACAACGGTAATGTCAACCTAAGGCATTTTATTTTGATTAGTGACACTATTTTAAATAAAAGAATACAGCGCTGGACTAGATTTTTTGTTCGTATTGTTTGAGCCAACATAACACCTCCATGTACCGCCAAAATAATAATAATACTGCCCTATACAGCTCAGTTAATACTGTAAAATAGTGATAAATAAGTCAGGAATATACCTCAGGAAAAAGGCTAAATAATACTGAGTGGCTTTAGTTTGCTCTTAGAATTCCCATTCTTGGGGGACCCTGAGCAAGTCTCCAGTTTGCCATCCAGAGTACCTGATCCTAGAAGATACCTGAAGGTAGTATTTCTATAAAACAGAACCATGTAAGGGTAGGGTCACGCATGGTGCATATGCAACGTATATCACATGGCGGGAAACCCACCATTGTTACATACTGCGCTCCGGCGGTGAGCACCGGCCGTGAGCGCAGTAGCCCGGTGACCCCAGTCACCGGCGGGGCCGGGATTCGCATCGTGGGATGCACCCGCATGCGAATCCCGGACCGTCACTTACCCACGTCCACTCCTGCTGTTTCGTCTCAACTTTGGCGCGCACATCCCCATCCCTTAGGGTGCACGCGCGCCGGAGTTTTGACATTTCCCTGCCGGATCTTCAGTGCTCATTGCCTAAGAGAAAGCGTTCCCATTGCCTGTTTTGCCTACCCGTGTTACCAGATTTCCTTGCTACGTTTTTTGACTACGAACCTTTGCCGCCTGCCTTGACCTTCTGCTACATTAACTACGCCTCTGTCTAATCCTCCTGTACCTTGCCTTGCCCAGTACCTGTCTGGTCGAGCCGTATCAGGGGGTAGCGACCTGGGTGCCGCCTGCCGCAGCAAATCCATTCTGCCTTGCGACGGGCTCTGGTGAAGACCAGCGGCACCTTAGAATCCGCTTCTTGAGACGGTCCAAGTCATCAGCCACACAGGTAGAGGATCCACTACCTGCTCCGTGACATCCGTATCCAGGTATGTGACAACCATGCAGGGCTTTCCTTTGTAGCCTTGTGTGCACAGTGAGGTTTGGAGGCAGGCCTGCACACCACCATTATGTTGGTATGCTAGGCCCACCCCACCCATTGCAACACAGACAAGCTGTGGATCCGTGTGATGATAAATGCACGCGTGAGCCAATCCCACACACGCAACAGATGTAGCAGCCAAGCCCCCTTTCAGCACCTGACTTCTGATGTTTTGTCTCGGACCACACAGCAAGCTGGGAAAGATCCGAAACAACACTGTTCATTTTAATGAACTTCCAGGGACAATGAAAGACAACAAAATTCGATACCAGCCACCAAACACAGGTAGGTGAAGTATATTACTAACTAGTAACTTTGCTGTCTCGGTCTTACATAAAAAAACACAAAAATCCGGAATACCCCTTCAATATATTTATGAGCACAAGTTCAATAAAATAAAATCATGTGAAAATGCTTTAATGCAGTGTTTTCCAAACAGTGTGTCTCCAGCTGTGGCAAAACTACAACTGCCAACATGCCCGGACAGCCAACGGCTGTCCGGGCATGTTGGGAGTTGCAGTTTTGCAACAGCTGGAGGTCCACAGTTTGGAGCCCTAGGATCTATGTTGCAAAATTACGACTTCCAGCATGCCCGGACAGCCAATGGCTGGAGGTCCACAATTTGGAAACCTAAGATCTATAGAGTTCTAGGGCGATCTAGGGCCAGGGGCGTGGCTATAGGGGGTGCAGAGGTAGCAGTCGCACCAGGGCCAGAATAGAATCTGACGAATCCGAATTTGATACGAACTTCAGGAAAAATTTGATTTGCAACGAATGCGAATATTGCCATGATTCGATCGCACAAATCGCTTCATTAAACTCCATTTAGTGCGGTCCAGGCTCCAGGGCATCTAAAATGGCGGATCCACATGTGAGGGCATGGAGCAAGGAATCCTGGGAAGGCAGGAACAAGGGTAGGCGGGATGACCCTGAATCACATGTGAGATGCAGCCTATCAGCAGCCAGTCACCCCTGTGATGTCACAGCCCTATATAATTGGCAGCTATCTTGTGGCCTGTCACTTCAGCCTTTTATTGCAGAGAGACAGAGAGAGACAGAGAGCAGTGTGTTGCACAGTGTGTTGCACAGAAAAGCTTTTTACAGCAGTGATTCACCTCAAGCCCAAATCCAGCCTAGAAGCACTGATAGGAAAGGGAGTTAGATTGAGAGAGAAAGCGCAATTTTGGGTGTTGTACACAGCGACTGTGTGCTGCAGCACTGGTGTGTACTGCTGGTGTTATACACAAATACTGTTTTAAGCGTACTGGGGTGCAGTGTCCTCCCCTCATAAGTGCATACCACATACATACATCTAAGTGGTGTACTATTTTGTTCCTGTTAAAGTCTTAAGGGCCTAGATACTGTGAAAGGCCAGCCAAAAATACACACGTGCTGGTGTTGTAGACAAAAACAGTTTTAAGCATAGTGGAGCATATTGTCCTTTCCTCATAAGTGCATACCACATATGTACATCTAAGTGGTAAACTATTTTGTTGCTGTTAAAGTCTTAAGGGTCTAGGTACTATGAAAGGCCAGGCAAAAGTACACAACTTCTGGTGTTGAAGACAAATGCTGTTTTAAGCATACTGGAGCGCATTGTCCTCCCCTCATAAGTGCATACCATATACGTACGTCTAAGTGGTGAACTAATTTTCACTTATTAAAGTCCCAAGGGCCTAGATACTGTAAAAGGCCAGCCAAAAGTACACACCTGCTGGTGTTGTACACAAATACTGTTTTAAGTATGCTGGAGCGCATTGTCCTCTCCTCATAAGTGCATAGCACATATGTACATCTCAGTGGTGTACTATTTTGTTCCTGTTAAAGTCTTAAGGGCCTAGATACCCGTGAAAGGCCAGGCAAAAGTACTCACCGGCTGGTTGTTGTAGACAAATACTGTTTTAAGCATACTGGAGCGCATTGTCCTCCCCTCAAAGGTGCATACCACATACTTACATCTAAGTGGTGTACTATTTTGTTGCTGTTAAAGTCTTAAGGGTCTAGATACTATGAAAGGCCAGCCAAAAGTACACACCTGCTGGTGTTGTAGACAATTACTGTTTTAAGCGTAGTGGAGCGCATTGTCCTCCCCTCATAAGTGCATACCACATACGTACATCGAAGTGGTGTTTTATTATGTTCCTGTTAAAGTCATAAGGGCGTAGATACTGTGAAAGGCCAGGCAAAAGTACACAACTTCTGGTGTTGTAGACAAATGCTGTTTTAGGCGTACTGGAGCGCATTGTCCTCCCTCATAAGTGCATACCACATACGTACATCGAAGTGGTGTTTTATTATGTTCCTGTTAAAGTCATAAGGGCCTAGATACTGTGAAAGGCCAGGCAAAAGTACACACCGGCTGGTGTTGTATACAAATACTGTTTTAAGGGCACTGGAGCACATTGTCCTAAGAGTTCCCCTCACTCAGGTTTATGGAACGGATTGTTGCAGAAATTTCTACAACTTAAACTGCCCCCCTTTTCAATCCACCCTTGATGACCTTGTCAAATATAATACTACCTCTTTTTTTTATAGCACTTTTATCACACATTTTAGTGTTTTTTGAAGTTTGTGTTTTTGCACTTGTATGTTCTGTAATCAAGGCTGTAGTTCTAATGAGGCGAGTGAGGTGATTGCCTCAGGTGCACTGTTGCAAGGGGGCACAAGGGGGGGGGGGTCCAGCAAACATTACACTGAGGCATTGATTCCCAACCAGGGTGCCAGGGAAATATGGCACTAACATTTTTTGAGTCACAGGCGTGCAGGCCAGGCGCAAGGGAAGTCTGTGAGCAGTACCGGGACGGGTGATGCTGCAGCTCCAATCCTCATGTATCCTCCCTCTCCTGTGGAACAGCTCTGGACTCTGGATTCTTCCTGGTCTCTCGGCAGAATGATGTGGATGGAGGGAAGGAGCAGGGGCAGCACTGACAGAGGCCTACTCAACTTCAGGTAGGGCACCCCACCCTTCTTTCACTCCTCTACACCTCTCTGTCACCCCTCGTAACCTCTCTGTAACCCCTGGACACCCCTCTGTTATCCCGTACACTCTTCTGTCACCCCTCTAAACCCCTCTGTCACCCCTGTACACCCCATGGTTACCCCATACACCCTTCTGTCACCCCTGTATGCCCCTTTGTCACCCATGTACACCCCTCTACACCCCTGTCTCCCATGTACACCCCTCTGTCATTCTGAGGGGTAATGCAGGAGGCATTGTGTGTGCTCCTGCTCCCCCAGCATAAATGCACAACTTAATTTGGGGTTGAGCATTTCCTGCCATTCGAAGCCACGTTTTTTCTTTTTGTTCAATACTATACTTTTAACACTAGTAGTTTTGCAGCCTAATGCTGGGGATTAAAAATATTTTTTGTAAAAAATTTTTTTTTACAATAATAAAACACAACAAATTTCAATATATTTCCCATTTATCATAAAAAAAATGGGTATGAAAAAAACTAAAGCTTACCAGCAAACAAACGTGTCCATATTCTGCTCCATAGATAGAAAACAAAAGTATAGGGGGTAGAATATAGCAACGCAGTGGAATTTGAATGCTTCCAGCGTGGAATTTCTGCTATGTGAACAGTGCAGCAGAATCCCATTGAAATCAATGGAACTCTGCTGCTGTGGGATCTCAATGTGAACATAGGCTTAGAAGGTGAGAAAAAATGCCAAAAGATTGCTTTGGCAGGAAGGGGTTAATAGGAAAATTGTATTTAATATGACCCCAAGTAACAGATTGTATGGGCTGCAACTCTTCCAGGGATTGAATGTTTCTTGTATTTCCTTAATAGATTAGAGATTTCTCCATAGAGATCTAATATACGCTTGTAGAGTAGACCAAAGACTTCAGCCCCTTCCAGTTAAATGTTGGCCGATCCCAACGAATGTCTTTTTTCCATGAACAAGTAGAGTCTGTAATGTAAAGTCTGAAAACCATCTGTTTGCTCTTGTAGAAAAGAAAATTCAAGACAATGCGCACAGGTCACCGAAGACCTCAGGCTTCCTCTACAAGTTCATTCTCAATATGGAACCTTTGTAATTTTATTATATTTTGTATGCGGAGAAATGTGCTTCTGGGCAAGGAATATTATTACAAGCCTGTTCAGGAGGGCAGCCACGAGTGAGTACAAGGGAACTGGATCACCTTGCACCATAACATACCCCCTATCACTTAACACATGTTGCAAATCTATATTTTTCTGGCTACAATAGTCATTTCCACAAAGGCATTTAACCTTTTCGCTTTCCAGTGGATTATCTGTATGGATTTGTTAACCATTTATGATTGATGCTTTGTACCTTCATCTCTTATATCTTCAGTCTCCTGCAGGTCATAGATGGCCCAAGGACTGATCACTGACCGACACAAAGACATCTGCCATCTTCTGACCACTGATAAACCTACAGCAAGATCACACAGTACAACCCAATGAAGCTTAAAGGGGTACTCCGCCCCTAGACATCTTATCCCCTATCCAATCTCTTTGCAAGAAGACGTGAAAAAAAACCTTTCGAGGTAGACGCTGCTGAGGTCCAGTGACAAAGACGTCCAGAGTAGGAGTAGAAATGATCAAGCGGGAGAGTGCAGTGTTGAACCACGCTGGATCAATTTATTATGCAAGGTGAACAGGTATAAACAAGATAACGCTTTTTGAGGGACAGCGCCTCCTTCATCAGATCAATGTTGAACATTTATCTGATGAAGGGGGTGCTGTCCCCCGAAACGTGTTATCCTGTTTATACCTGTTCACCTTGCATAATAAATTGATCCAGCGTGGTTCAACACTGCACTCTCCTGCTTGATAATTTCTACTCCTACTCTGGACGTCTTTCTCACTGGACCTCAGCAGCGCCTACCTCGAAAGGGTTTTTTTCACGTCTTCTTGCAACATTTTCCTCCAGGACAGGCTATGCCTCTCCTGCACCCTGGGCCAGGCAGCTGTTTACAGTCTTTAACCCCGCTGTGGGTTGATATGCGAGTACTCTACTCGCCTCAGGTGAGTACCCACTACCTGTGGTCTCCGCAGGCCCACACACATCTTGTTTATTTCTAGACCATCCTCACGGTATCACACAAGGCACCTCTTGCCAGTCTCCCGTTTTTTCTCTTTTCTTAGCCTATCCAATCTCGCCTGCAGCACCCCAGACATCTGTTGCACGTAGCAAACTTCGCTTTGTGCCCGATGACTGGTAATGCGGGGTGGAGGCTTGTGATGTCACGCCCAGCTCATGATGTCACAACCACACCCCCTCAATGCAAGTCTATGGGAGGGGGCCTGACAGCCACCATGCCCCCTCCCATAGACTTGTATTGAGGGGGCGTGGTCATGACATCACGAGCATGACATTGCCGTGACGTCACGAGACTCCGGCGCTGCATCCGATGCTCTAAACGAATGTCGGGTGCAGCGGGGAGATCAAGCGGCAGGACCTCAGCGATCAGACATCTTATCCCCTATACTTTGAATAGGGATAAGATGTTTAGGGGCTGAGTACCCCTTTAAGAAAGAATTCTACCTGCACTATGAAGTGAATCTTATTGATGGTTGCCTTCGCTTGCTTTGTGTTCAATGAGTGTGGAACACTATTAGATTTTAAGGTCTACCCTAAACTTACTTAGTAGCCTATTAGAAGGTTCAGCATATCATTAAAGAAGCTTAACATGGGTATTCCAGAATGTTTTTGTCTTCAGCCTTTTGAGCCCATGATGTGAATATAAAATATGTGTAATTTGATTCTATTACCTCTGTGCACCACTTTGTCCTGTTTTCATGCACAGTACCCACACCCAGAACTGCTGTAGTGCAAGTCTTTATTTTGCTGTTGCCTCAAATTTTTTCCAGGTCAGAGGACAATATGTCATAAGTCACATGGTCTTCAGGGGGTGTGGCTCTTCTGCAGTGGTTGAGTGGATAGCATTACCAGATAGCAGTAAATCCCTTCCACCCTACTATCCACCCACCCACTGCAGCACAGCCATCCCCCCCTGGAGACCATGACATACAGTGGGGCAAAAAAAGTATTTAGTCAGCCATCAATTATGCAAGTTCTCCCACTTAAAAAGATGAGAGAGTCCTATAATTTTCATGATAGGTGTACCTCAACTATGAGAGACACAATGAGAAAAAATATCCATAAAATCAGATTGTCTGATTTTTAAAGAATATATTTGCAAATTATGGTGGAAAAAAAGTCTTTGATCAATAACAAAAGTTCATCTCAATACTTTGTTAAATACCATTTGTTTGCAATTAGGTCAAATGTTTTCTGTAAGTCTTCTCAAGGTTTTCACACACTGTTGTTGGTATTTTGGCCCATTCCTCCATGCAGATCTCCTCTAGAGCAGTGATGTTTTGTGGCTGTTGCTGGGCAACACAGACTTTTAACTCCCTCCAAAGGTTTTCTATGGGGTTGAGATCTGGAGACTGGCTAGGTCACTCCAGGACCTTGAAACGCTTCTTACGAAGCCACTCCTTCGTTGCCCGGGCGTTGTGTTTGGGATCATTGCCATGCTGAAAGACCCAGCCACATTTCATCTTCAATGCCCTTGCTGATGGAAGGAGGTTTTCACTCAAAATCTCACGATAAATGGCCCCATTCATTCTTTCCTTTACACGGATCAGTCGTCTTGGACCCTTTGCAGAAAAACAGCCCTAAAGCATGATGTTTCCACCCCCATGCTTCACAGTAGGTATCGTGTTCTTTGGATGCAACTCAGCATTTTTTCTCCTCCAAACACGACGAGTTGAGTTTTTAGCAAAAAGGTCTACTTTGGTTTCATCTGACCATAAACATTCTCCCAATCCTTTTCTTTATCATCCAAATGCTCTCTAGCAAACTTCAGACGGGCCCGGACATGTACTGGCTTAAGCAGAGGACACGTCTAGCACTGCATTATTTGAGTCCCTGGTGTGTGTTACTGATGGTAGCCTTTGTTTTTTTGGTCCAGCTCTCTGCAGCTCATTCACTTTGTCCCCCGCGTGGTTATGGGATTTTTGATCACTTGTGATCATTTTGACACCAGGTGGTGAGATCTTGCATGGAGCCTCAGTTCAAGGGAGATTATCAGTGGTCTTGTATGTCTTCCATTTTCTAATAATTGCTCCCACTGTTGATTTCATCACAACAAGCTGCTTGCCTATTGCAGATTCAGTCTTCCCACCTGGTGCAGGTCTACAATTTTGTTTCTGGTGTCCTTCGACAGCTCTTGGTCTTGGCCATAGTGGAGTTTGGAGTGTGACTGTTTGAGGCTGTGGACAGGTGTCTTTTATACTGATAAGTTCAAACAGGTGGCACTAATACAGGTAACGAGTGGAAGACAGAGGAGACTCTTAAAGAAGAAATTACAGGTCTGTGAGATCCATAAATCTTGCTTGTTTGTAGGTGACCAAATACTTATTTTCCACCATAATTTGGAAATACATTCTTTAAAAATCAGACAATGTGACTTTATGGATTTTTTTTCTCATTATGCCTCTCATAGTTGAGGTATACCTATGATGAAAATTACAGGCCTCTCATCTTTTTAAGTGGGAGAACTTGCACAATTGGTGGCTGACTAAATACTTTTTTGCCTCACTGTATTGTCACTGGGCATATGGAATCCAGGGAAAAGTCAGAGACAACAGTAAAATAAAAAGACTTGCACTACAGCACTTCCAGGTGTGATTCCTGTACATAAAAACAGGATAAAGCGGCACACGGGGGTAATAGAAGCAAATTACACAGTATTATAAATTGGCATCATGGGCTCAAAGGCTGAAGAAAAAAATCCTGGAATACCCCTTTAAATTATAAAACCTTACGCTTTATTTGTATGTTATAGAAATGAGATATAGTTTCACAGAACTGGATTAGGGCAAAAAGCATCAGAACATTAACCCTCTAGAGTCCTCCATAACATCCAGAGAATTCAGTTTTCCACATGTATAGTGTTGCCATTTGAGCACTGTATGGGGTTACTGAGACCCTGTATGGTGTTATTAAGCACAGTATGGTATTATTGGGGCATGTGAGGCACAGTTTGGTGGTTGTATGTGGGCACTGTTCGGTATCATTTGAGTAAGGTGTTACTTGAGAACTGTTGTGCTTGTATTTGATCATTCTATGGCGCCACTGTTTGGTGGTTGTATTTGGTCACTGTATGTTGTCATTTCAGCTCTGGATGGTGTTATTTGAGCATGGTTTGGAATTGTATTTGGGCACTGTACAGCATTATTTGAGCACTGTTTGGTGGTTGTATGGGGGCACTGCATGGTGTAATTTCAGCACTTTATAGCATTATTTGAGCATTGCTTGGCAATTGTATTTGGCACAGTATGATGTTATTTTAGCACTATTTTGGGATGTATTTGAGCACTGTATGTGAGCACTATTTTGTAGGTCTATGTTATACTGTAGTTTGAGCACTTTTTGGTTGGTGTAATCTTAGCTCTGTATAGTGTTATTTGAGTACTATTTGGTGGTAGCATTTGGGCACAATATGGTTTACATTTAGCACTGTGTAGTGCTATTTCCCACTGTATCAAGTAATATCAGTATTGTTTGATGTTATTTGGACACTGGTGGTTGTATTTGAACACTGTATGGTGTTAATTGAGCACAATTTAATAGTTGTATTTGGGCACTGTATGGTGTTATTTGAGCACAATTTAATAGTTGTATTTGAACACTGTATGGTGTTATTTGAGCACAATTTAATAGTTGTATTTGGGCACTGTGTGGTGTTATTTGAGCACAATTTAATAGTTGTATTTGGGCACTGTATGGTGTTATTTGAGCACAATTTAATAGTTGTATTTGGGCACTGTATGGTGTTATTTGAGCACTATTTGATGGTTGTATTTGAACACAGTATGATATTGAAGAATCTTTTACTTATTGAGTTATTCAAGTACTGTTTGCTGATTGTATTTGGGCAGTACATGTATGTATTTCATTTGA
Source organism: Hyla sarda (assembly GCF_029499605.1). Classification (NCBI taxonomy): domain Eukaryota; kingdom Metazoa; phylum Chordata; class Amphibia; order Anura; family Hylidae; genus Hyla; species Hyla sarda. The sequence goes on from NC_079191.1 coordinate 403,799,356, forward strand.
CACAATATTGTGCTTTTGCCTGAGTATCATGTGATGGTTACACTGTGAACCCAGTAAGGACGCAGGGCGTATGTGTATGCCCTTGCATCCTGATACTTAAAGGGGTACTCTGCCCCTAGACATCTTATCCCCTATCCAAAGGATAGGGAATAAGATGTCTGATCACAGGGGTCCCGCCGCCCCCTTCCATACACTTGTATTGAGGGGCGGAGCCGTGACATCACGATGCTCCGGCCCCTGTATCGCCCGATATTACGCACAGAGCGAGTTTGCTCTGTGCAGTGAGGACAGTAATGATAGCCTAGATCAAGGGGGTCCCCAGATAAGACATCTTATCCCCTATCCAACGGATGTCTAGAGGTGGAGTTCCACTTTAAGGACGAAGGCCATGCCTGTACACCCTGGTCCCATTACCGGGGTTTAACCCCTTAAGGACTCAGCCCATTTTGGCCTTAAGAACTCAGACAATTTAATTTTTACGTTTTCATTTTTTCCTCCTCGCCTTCTAAAAATCATAACTCTTTTATATTTTCATCCACAGACTAGTATGAGGGCTTGTTTTTTGCGCGACCATTTGTCCTTTGTAATGACATCATTATATCATAAAATGTATGGTGCAACCAAAAAACACAATTTTTGTGGGGAAATTAAAACGAAAAACGCAATTTTGCTAATTTTGGAAGGTTTTGTTTTCACGCCGTACAATTTATGGTAAAAATGACATGTGTTCTTTATTCTGAGGGTCAATACGATTAAAATGATACCCATTATTACATACTTTTATATTATTGTTGCGCTTAAAAAAAATCACAAACTTTTTAACCAAATTAGTACGTTTATAATCCCTTTATTTTGATGACCTCTAACTTTTTTATTTTTCCGTATAAGTGGCGGTATGGGGGCTCATTTTTTGCGCCATGATCTGTTCTTTTTTTTATACCACATTTGCATATAAAAAACTTTTAATACATTTTTTATAATTTTTTTTAAATAAAATGTATTAAAAAAGTAGGAATTTTGGACTTTTTTTTTTTCGTTCACGCCGTTCACCGTACGGGATCATTAACATTTTATTTTAATAGTTCGGACATTTACGCACGCGGCGATACCAAATATGTCTATAAAAAATGTTTTTTACGCTTTTTGGGGGTAAAATAGGAAAAAACGGACGTTTTACTTTTTTATTGGGGGAGGGGATTTTTCACTTTTTTTTTACTTTTACATTTTTTTACATTTTTTTTTACACTTGAATAGTCCCCATAGGGGACTATTCATAGCAATACCATGATTGCTAATACTGATCTGTTCTATGTATAGGACATAGAACAGATCAGTATTATCGGTCATCTCCTGCTCTGGTCTGCTCGATCACAGACCAGAGCAGGAGACCCCGGGAGCCGCACGGAGGAAGGAGAGGGGACCTCCGTGCGGCGTTATGAATGATCGGATCCCCGCAGCAGCGCTGCGGGCGATCCGATCGTTCATTTAAATCGCGAACTGCTGCAGATGTCGGGATCTGTATTGATCCCGGCACCTGAGGGGTTAATGGCGGACGCCCGCGAGATCGCGGGCGTCGGCCATTGCCGGCGGGTCCCTGGCTGCGATCAGCAGCCGGGATCAGCCGCGCATGACACGGGCATCGCTCCGATGCCCGCTGTTATGCTTAGGACGTAAATGTACGTCCTGGTGCGTTAAGTACCACCTCACCAGGACGTACATTTACGTCCTGCGTCCTTAAGGGGTTAAAGCATGCTCTCGAGCTGAGCACGCTTCATACCCAGTGGGTCCCAGTTGCTATCAGCAGTCAGGACCCAGGGTTAATGCCGGACATCGCCAATCAGGCCGATCATGCTGGGAGTTGTTGTTTTGTAACAGCTGGAGGCACACTGGTTGGGAAACACTGCTGTAGGTGGATACATGATGTAAACAGTAAACTCCCTCCTAAATAATATCTAAAATTTAGTGCTGCCACCTAATGTTAACAGTGTGGACTGCACCGACTATTTACTGGCAACGGCACAGGTCTTCTAGCAGGAATAATGCTGAAATATGTAAACATTTCCATCTTAAGATAACAAGGAAAGCTGTAAACAGTGTAAAAATGCAGTGTGTATCTAATAGGAAACAAACACTGCACATAGGCCGGGCGTTCCAGGCAGATAACGCGTTTTCAATCGGAGGTTTCGGTGGGCAATTGAAAAATCTGCTTGTTTGCCATTTACAACATATTTTAAGGATAGTTTAATGACAGGGCAATTTAATCCTTGTTCATGGCTACAAAACAGCATTTGTGAGCTCCCGGTCTCATGTGTGGCACCAGACCAGGATATTCCTGCCAGCAAAAAAAAAAGCCAGAAAACCAGTGTCTGCTCCGACTTAATACAGAGCGAGAAACGCAGCTGCATGCGAGGTCTGCATTTAATCTCTCAGCTGGAAAGATTTAATGGATCAGGATCATGTATCAGTTCTGGAAACCCAACCACCAAGAAATGACAGATAAATCCCGCTAGACTCAAGGCCACTTTCCCCACATCTGCTCCCAAACAGAAGCGGTGGACGGACAGGGATGGAGCTGGTCAGCCATCTGAGTAGAGGGGTCACACAGCTCATACTGGGGGGGCAAATACCATTCTTATTCATTCCACGGATGTACACCGATAAAAAGATACTTCTCTAGAAGAAGGGTTGACAGACTATTTATTGCATTAAATTTAATAGATATGAGATAGATGGATAGATAGATAGATAGGAGATAGATAGATATGAGATAGATAGATATGAGATAGATAGATATGAGATAGATGGATAGATAGATAGATAGATAGATATGAGATAGATAGATAGATAGATGAAAAGATAGATATAAGATAGATATGAGATAGATAGATAGATAGATAGATAGATAGATAGATAGATAGGAGATATATAGATAGATATGAGATAGATAGATAGATAGATAGTCAGGTAGAGATAGTAGGGAATTAGATACATTTAAGATGGACAAATAAATTGATAGATATAAAATTGATACATGTAAGGTAGATATTGAATGGATAAATAAATAACTATGAGACAGAAATAGATATGAAATAGATAGACATTAAAAAGGTAGGTAGACAGATAGAACAAATATAGAGAGATAGATATGAAATAGATAGATGAAGAATTTGATATAGATTGATAGGTAGATAGATAGAATAGATAGGAGAGACTATTATCTATTTATATATCTATCTGTCTGTCTATCTATTTGTCTATCTTCTTATGTATCTATCTCTCTATCTATCTAATATCTATCTATTTATTTATCTCATTTTTTTTATTATTTACTATCTATCTATCTATCTATTTCCTATCTATCTATCTATTTCCTATCTATCTATCTAACTCATATCTATCTATCTATTTATCTATCTCATATTTTTAATTATTTACTAGCCATCTTTTTCCTATCTACCTATCTATCCTTTTATTTATTTATTTATTTATCTATCTCAAATATTTTTTTATTATTTACTATCTATCTATCTCTCCTATGTCACCTATCCATCTATCTGTCTATCTGTCTATCTATCTATCTATCTATCTATCTATCTACCTATCTACCTATTTCCTATCTATCTATCTATCTATCATCTATCTATCTATCTTCCTATTTCCTATCTATCGATCTATCTATCTATCTATCTCATATCTATTTATCTCCAATTTACTATCTATCTCATATCTATCTATCTATCTTCTATCTTTTTATCTCATATCTATCTATCTACCTATTTCCTATATATCTATCTATCTATCTTCCTATTTCCTATCTATCTATCTATCTCATATCTATCTATCTATCTATCTCATATCTATCTATCTCCAATTTACTATCTATCTATCTATCTCATATCTATCTATCTATCTTCTATCTTTTTATCTCATATCTATCTATCATATCTATCTATCTTTTTATCTCATATCTATCTATCTATCTATCTTCTCTTTTTATCTCATATCTTTCTATCTATCTATCTTCTATCTTTTTATCTCATATCTATCTATCTTCTATCTTTTTATCTCATATCTATCTATCTATCTATCTTTTTATCTCATATCTATCTATCTTCATTTTTTATCGCATATCTATCTATCTTCTATCTTTTTATCTCATATCTATCTATCTCATATCTATCTATCTCATATCTATCTCTCTCATATCTATCTATCTATCTATCTTCTATCTTTTTATCTCATATCTATCTATCTTCTATCTTTTTATCTCATATCTATCTATCTATCTATCTCTCTTTTTATCTCATATCTATCTATCTATCTTCATTTTTTATCTCATATCTATCTATCTTCTATCTTTTTATCTCATATCTATCTATCTTCTATCTTTTTATCTCATATCTATCTATCTATCTTCTCTTTTTATCTCATATCTATCTATCTATCTATCTATCTTCTATCTTTTTATCTCATATCTATCTTCTATCTTTTTATCTCATATCTATCTCCTATCAATGTTATATACTTTGATCTGTATATATCTTACTGTAGAATAATACTTATCAATAACTCTTTGGTTAGAAAGGAATATGAATTATCTAATAATACGGGAAAGAACATATTTGGAATTGCATAAGTCCATCCTATGAACAAGGACCAGAATAAAAAGTATGCAGAAGCATCTAACTTCGCAGCCATTTTCTTTTTATATTACAACAACATTGCAATAGGTTTTAAGTAAAAATGCCCTAACAATTTGTCTCTACAGCTCCTATACAGACTATTGGGGAAATTTATCAAAACCTGTGCAAAGGGAACGTTGACCAGTTGCCCATAGCAACCAATCAGATTACTTCTTTTATATTTCATATTTCTTTTTAAAAATGAAAGAAGCAATCTGATTGGTTGCTATGGGCAACCGTGCCACTCTTCCTCTACACAGGTATTGATAAATCTCCCCCGTGTGTCTCCATGGTAACAACAAGCCCGGCGCAGTGGTTCATCGTATCACCCATTAGTCCTCTATTTTAAGCTAACATTAGGCAGGCTAGCCAGGAGACAAATGGAACAGAATATGACTACAAAAAGTTTGCCTGTTGTCTGTTACCGCGGAGACACATAATGGGGGGAGATTTATCAAAACCTGTCAAGAGAAAAAGTCGATGAGTTGCCCATAGCAACCAATCAGATCGCTTCTTTCATTTTTCACAGGCCTTTTCAAAATTGAAAGAAGTGATCTGATTGGTTGCTATGGGCAACTCAGCATCTTTCCCTCTGGACGGGTTTTGATAAATCTCCCCCTAAGACCTAGATTGATCAGTCTGTCTGCGAGAAAAATTGTCTGATTTTTCCATAGCAACCAAAGCTCAGCTTTAATGTCTCAAATTGCTCTTCTAAATTGAAAGCTGAGCCCTGATTGGTTGATTGGTTGCTATGAGGAAAATCAGACAGGGGGTTTTAGGAAAGGCAAATAGACATAGAAGTAGGGTTGCCAAGTTTCTTGCCATAAAATACCGGCCATGCTAATTTACATAATTAATTATATATGCGTAAAATCACAGGATACACATATGCAGGCGGGAATTTGGTCCTATTTTGACCCCTATAACTTTTTTATTTCTTCTTATACGGGCCTGTATTAGGGAATATTTTTGTGCCCCGATCTCTAGTTGTTAACAGTACCATTTTTGTTTTGATGTGACTTTTTTATCTCTTTTTTTTTATTATTACATTCGGGAGTTGCAGTTAGTTAATAACTACAACTCCCAGCATGCCCTGATACAGTCTGTGGCTCTGCAACTGCCCAAAACGAAAACTACAACTCCCAGCATGTTGAACTATATAGTGGTATATAGTACAGGTCAGTGTATCCCAACCAGGGGTGCCTCCAGCTGTTGCAAAGCTACAACTCCCAGCATGCCCGGACAGCCGGTGGCTGTCCGGGCATGCTGAGAGTTGTAGTTTTGCAACAGCTGGAGGCGCTCTGGTTGGGAAAATCTGGTATAGGTTATGGTGAAACATTCCGGGAGTTGGAAGATTGGTTGGATAAATACCGGTCATTGCATTGCCGATATTTTTAATATAAAAATACCGGCAGGGTGGCCAAAATACTGGCTATGCCGGTAAAAAATACCGTCCAGGTGGCAACCCCACATAGAAGACAGAGACCAAAATTATCGAAATCATATCATAGTTTAGAACTCTCTGCTGAGGGTATTTGTGGTGGAGTAAGTCCCCTATATGAAGTTTTGCCATAGACCGCCATCTTTAAAGGGGTACTCCGTTGGAAAACCTTTTTTTTTTTTTTTCAACTGGTGCCAGAAAGTTAAACAGATTTGTAAATTACTTCTATTAAAAAATATCTTAATCCTTCCAGTACTTATTAGCGGCTGTATACTACAGAGGAAGTTCTTTATTTTTTGGATTTCATTTCTGTCTGACCACTGTGCTCTCTGCTGACACCTCTGTCCATGCCAGGAACTGTCCAGAGCAAGAGAAAATCCCCATAGCAAACAAAATTCTGCTCTGGACAGTTCCTAAAATGGACAGAGGTGTCAGCAGAGAGCACTGTGGACAGACAGAAAAGAAATCGAAAATGAAAAGAATTTCCTCTGTAGTATACAGCATCTGATAAGTACTGGAAGGATTAAGATTTTTTTTTAATAGAAATAATTTACAAATCTGTTTAACTTTTTGGCACCAGTTGATTTAAAAAAAAATAAAAATAAATTCCACCGGATACCCCTTTAATTTGGCAACAGAAATATGTTATGGTAGTGCTGTACATCAGTGGTCTTAAAGGGTTTATCCAGGAAAAAACTTTTTTTTAAATATCAACTGGCTCCAGAAAGTTAATCAGATTTGTGAATTACTTCTATTAAAAAATCTTAATCCTTTCAGTACTTATGAGCTTCTGAAGTTGAGTTGTTCTTTTCTGACTAAGTGCTCTCTGAGTGCTCTCTGTCTCGGGAACCGCCCAGTTTAGAAGAGGTTTGCTATGGGGATTTGCTTCTAAACTGGGCGGTTCCCGAGACCCGTGTCATCAGAGAGCACTTAGACAGAAAAGAACAACTCAACTTCAGAAGCTCATAAGTACTGAAAGGATTAAGATTGTTTTTTAATAGAAGTAATTTACAAATCTGTTTAACTTTCTGGAGCCAGTTGATATTTAAAAAAAAAGTTTTTCCCTGGATAACCCCTTTAAGACCACTGATGTACAGCAATACCATAACATATTTCTGTTGCCAAATTAAAGGGGTATCCGGTGGAATTTTATTTATTTATTTTTTTCTTTAAATCAACTGGTGCCAAAAAGTTAAACAGATTTGTAAATTATTTCTATTTAAAAAAATCTTAATCCTTCCAGTACTTATCAGCTTTAAGTATAACCCCCTTTAAACTTCTGGACCTTGACTATATATACTACTTTATAGTTCAACATGCTGGGAGTTGTAGTTTTCATTTGGGGCAGCTGCTGAGCCACAACGGCTGTCCGGGCATGCTGGGAGTTGAAGTTTTGCAACTTCTGGAGGGCCACAGTTTGAGACCACCGCAGCACATGCAGGTCCCTAATACCAAAGCCTAGAGACTCCCTTTTACCCGGCTGCTGCCATGGACATGATATACAACAAAACCAGTTGTGTTCCGTGAATTGCCCACTCAGGATAGAATTGCACTGTGGAGATACAGGCCCCTTGCGGACAGAAGGGCTTCTTCTTTCTCAGACTATCACATCTCATTGGAGTCATGCTTGGCGGATCAGCTCCTGCCCCCAGTAATCTTCAACAAAACGCCACACATCAAACTATAACCAGGCGGAGGGAAGAAGGGGTGGAGGCTGGGGGGGTCATTTCTTTCAAGCTAAAACAGGTATGACCAGTTCCTTAAATAAATCGCTTTACTGGTGCAAGATCTCCCAGTACTGGTATCAGTTGCACCAGCCAGGCCGCTGTAACCTAAGCTGCCCCTCCGAGGGGTGGTAATCAGCTCTGGCCTCTCCTGATTAAAGCCCTCCTATGTTATATGGGCTCCTATAAAAGTAATGCGAAGCAGGTACAGCCCTGGGATCTCTGTATAGAGTGTCGGGGGATGGAGGGGAACACTGCTCGGTGCACCGGTGGGGGGCAGGCTGGGGGGTTCAACTCTAATTAGCCTCATTAATCTGCACAAATAAAGCGTATCTCTTCCAGTCCTCCGGCTTTCTCCCCAAAAAATGTTCCTCTTTCCAGATGTTCTGGCATATGCAACGCTTTACAGAACTGATCAGTAAGTTGCTTTGCATTATATATTTAGTTTACCCTACATATAAGCCTTCTGCCATGTCTTCTTTAACATGATCAATCACCTGAATTATGTTAATATTATTATTCTTTATATATATATATATATATATATATATATATATACAGTGGTCCCTCAAGTTACAATATTAATTGGTTCCAGGATGACCATTGTAGGTTGAAACCATTGTATGTTGATATCATAACTCTATGGAAGAACCTGGTAATTGGTTCTGAAGCCAAAATGTCATCCAAAATTAGGAAAAAGCCAGGATTAAAGATAAATAAGAATAAATAACTAATATAGATAAAGCAAGATCGTACATATAAAAGTAAGAAAGATCTGCTGGGAGCTGTAAATCACTGTCTATGTCAGTGTTTCCTAACCAGGGTGCCTCCAGCTGTTGCAAAACTACAACTCCCAGCATGCCCGGACAGCCGTTGGCTGTCCGGGCATGCTGGGAGTTGTAGTTTTGCAACAGCTGGTGGCACCCTGGTTGGGAAACAATGGTTTATGTAGAGGACAGGAGCTTCTTCAGGGTCCTATACAGTACACACAGTGTCCAAAATGGAGCCGCCCTTACTTGGTGTCTAAAGGAGCAGCTAACCCTGGCACAGGTAAGGAGTAGTACAGAACTTGTAGTTCCTCCCTGTACTGTAGGGGGCGCTACCAGACAGCCAGTCAGTGCATGTACTTCAGTAATACAGGTGATTTACCAGTAAAATGCCCATTCTGATTGGTCAGTTCCTCCAGTTGTGACAAGTTTCACAGATCTGGACTGTCTGTAGCATTGTATGTTGAGTCTGGTTTCAAGTTACAATGGTCCAGAAAAAAACATTGTATGTTGAAACTATTGTATGTTGAGGGATCACTGTATATATAGATATGTGTGTATTTATTGAGTTTTTCAGTTTTTATAAAAAAAAAACTATAAGAAAAATAGAAAAGAATTGTTTACAAATCGCAGCATGTGACAACAACACCGACCCATCCAAGTCTGGACAACATTTAAATAAATCAATATATATCTGTTAGCAAACGGCAGACAGGATTTGTAAAGTTCCACAAGGAGGTTTACACCTAACAAGGTAACAATAGCAGATAATTGTTCCATAATCATATTTATGGCATAAAAAAATGCTATAGGGAAAAGAAAGAACAAATAATCAATCTGTACCATTCGGAAGTAACCTATGTAGGTATCGTGAGTAATTATGTCCTGAATAAGACTCAAAAATATGGGTTACATAGTTACATAGTTAGTACGGTCGAAAAAAGACATATGTCCGTCAAGTTCAACCAGGGAATTGAAGGGTAGGGGTGTGGTGCGATATTGGGGAAGGGAGGGGATTTTATATTTCTTCATAAGCATTAATGTTATTTTGTTCTAGGAATGTATCTAAGCTGTTAATTGTTCCTGCTGTGACCAGTTCCTGAGGTAGACTGCTCCATAAGTTCACAGTTCTCATGGTAAATAAGGCATGTCGCCCCTTGAGACTAAACTTTTTCTTCTCCAGACGGAGGGAGTGCCCCCTCGTCCTTTTGGGGGGTTTAACCTTGAACAGTTTTTCTCCATATTTTTTGTATGGGCCATTTATATACTTATATACGTTTATCATATCCCCTTAAACGTCTCTTCTCAAGACTAAACAATTGTAGCTCCTCATAGCTAAGATGTTCCATGCCCCATATTAGTTTAGTCGCGCATCTCTGCACCCTTTCCAGCTCCACAGTGTCCCATTTATGGGTTAAAGGGGTACTCCACCCCTAGACATCTTATCGCGGGGGTCCCGCCACTGGGGACTCCCGCAACTCCAGCACCTACCCACGCTGGAGAGTCTGGTTTCCGACCACCGGAACGGACGATCGTGACGTCACGACTCCGCCCCCGTGTGAGGTCAGACCCCATCCCCTCAATGCAAGTCTATGGGAGGGGGCGTGACGGCCGTCACGCCCCTCCCATAGACTTGCATTGAAGGGAAGAGGCGGGACATCACATGGGGGTGGAGTCGATCAGACATCTTATCCCCTGTCCTTTGGAAAGGGGATAAGATGTCTAGGGGTGGTGGAGTACCCATTTAAGTTAATAATAAGTTAATATTATTATTATTATTATTATTAAAGATTAAAGTTATGATTTTATTCATTTTATTTATAAATACTGAAATAGCTAGAACGATAATGGGGGGCATTTACTAAGGGGTTTAGTCATTTTTTTCTGACTATTTTTGGCGCAAAATTGTCGCAATTGCGCCTACCCTATAAATTGTGCGACTTTCCCTAGCAAGAGCTAGAAAGTCAAAAAAAAAAATCCCGCTTAATTTACGCAAGTTTTCAGTTTTTACTTGCAGTGGTCAGGAATTTATTAACTGAGACAGTCGCAGTTGCGCAATAAACTGTCGCAACGGCCATAAAAATTGACTAAATTTACTCCAGCTCCAACATGGAGCAGGAAAAGCTACTGCCGCCCGGGCTCCGACATACTTTCTCCCCGCTACCCTCACTGCGCTACCGGGACACTGCAGTGATTTACAACCCCCCCTCTCACCTGCCAGCGCCACACAACTCCCATCTGTCTGCTGTTGCAAGACTACAAGTCCCAGCATGGCCTTACAGTGAGGACACGCTGGGAGTTGTAGTCTTGTAGCAGCGGGAGCTGAGCGGCGCGGGCGGGAGACAAGGGGGGGGGGGTAGCGGGGAGGCCGTATGAGGAGCCCGGGCGGGAGACAAGGGGGGGGGGGGTGGGTAGCGGGGAGACCGTATGAGGAGCCCGGGCGGGAGACAAGGGGGGGGGGGGTGGGTAGCGGGGAGACCGTATGAGGAGCCCGGGCGGCTGCACTGTAATGTCAGCCCGGGCTCCTGCCCTGAGAGCCGTAGGCTTTGGCTGTCAGGGCATGCTGGGTGTTGTAGTTTTGCAACAGCTGGAGGGCCACAGTTTGCAGACCACTGGTGTGTGGTCTGTAAACTGTAGTCCTCCAGCTGTTGCAAAACTAAACAGCTGAAGGGGACCGGCGAAGAAGTTCACTTACCCTTCCGAGGCTCCAGCGACGATCGCTGACGGAGATCGTCGCGCGGCACTGTCGCGCGGCAGTGTCGCGCGGCAGTGTCGTGCAGCGCTGGATCCTACGGAAGCCGGTAAGTTGCGCAAGCTTCCCAACCAGGGTGCCTCCAAATGTTGCAAGACTACAACTCCCAGCATGCCTGGACACCCTTTGGCTGTCCGGGCATGCTGGGAGTTGTAGTTTTGCAACAGCTGGAGGCACCCTTGTTGGGAAACACTGGCCTAAAACAGTGTTTCCCAACCAGGGTGCCTCCAGATGTTGCAAGACTACAACTCCCAGCATGCCTGGACAGCCATTGGCTGTCCGGGCATGCTGGGAGTTGTAGTTTTGCAACAGCTGGAGGCACCCTTGTTGGGAAACACTGGCCTAAAACAGTGTTTCCCAACCAGGGTGCCTCCAGATGTTGCAAGACTACAACTCCCAGCATTCCTGGACAGCCATTGGCTGTCCAGGCATGCTGGGAGTTGTAGTTTTGCAACAGCTGGAGGGCCACAGTTTGCAGACCCCTGGTTTGTGGTCTGTAAACTTTAGTCCTCCAGCTGTTGCAAAACTAAACAGCTGAAGGGGACCGGCGAAGAGGTTCACTTACCCTTCCGAGGCTCCAGCGACGATCGCTGTCGGAGATCGTCGCGCGGCACTGTCGCGCGGCAGTGTCGCGCGGCAGTGTCGTGCAGCGCTGGATCCTACGGAAGCCGGTAAGTTGCGCAGGCTTCCCAACCAGGGTGCCTCCAGTTGTTGCAAGACTACAACTCCCAGCATGCCTGGACAGCCTTTGACTGTCCAGGCATGCTGGGGCTTGTAGTTTTGCAACATCTGGAGGCACCCTGGTTGGGAAACACTGTTTTAGGCCAGTGTTTCCCAGCCAGGTTGCCTCCAGATGTTGCAAAACTACAACTCCCAGCATGCCTAGACAGCCTTTGACTGTCCAGGCATGCTGGGACTTGTAGTTTTGCAACATCTGGAGGCACCTTGGTTGGGAAACACTGTTTTATTCCAGTGTTTCCCAGCCAGGTTGCCTCCAGATGTTGCAAAACTACAACTCCCAGCATGCCTAGACAGCCTTTGACTGTCCAGGCATGCTGGGACTTGTAGTTTTGCAACATCTGGAGGCACCCTGGTTGGGAAACACTGTTTTAGGCCAGTGTTTCCCAGCCAGGTTGCCTCCAGATGTGGCAAAACTACAACTCCCAGCATGCCTAGACAGCCTTTGACTGTCCAGGCATGCTGGGAGTTGTAGTTTTGCAACATCTGGAGGCACCCTGGTTGGGAAACACTGGCCTAAAACAGTGTTTCCCAACCAGGGTGCCTCCAGATGTTGGGAAACACTGGCCTAAAACAGTCACCCTGGTTGGGAAACACTGTTTTAGGCCAGTGTTTCCCAACCAGGGTGCCTCCAGATGTTGCAAGACTACAACTCCCAGCATGCCTGGACAGCCTTTGACTGTCCAGGCATGCTGGGGCTTGTAGTTTTGCAACATCTGGAGGCACCCTGGTTGGGAAACACTGTTTTAGGCCAGTGTTTCCCAGCCAGGTTGCCTCCAGATGTTGCAAAACTACAACTCCCAGCATGCCTAGACAGCCTTTGACTGTCCAGGCATGCTGGGGCTTGTAGTTTTGCAACATCTGGAGGCACCCTGGTTGGGAAACACTGTTTTAGGCCAGTGTTTCCCAGCCAGGTTGCCTCCAGATGTTGCAAAACTACAAGTCCCAGGTTGGGAAACACTGTGCCCGGCCTCCGCCCCACCTTACTGTAAGGGCATGCTGGGAGTTGTAGTCCTGCAGCTGGGGGCAGGGGACAAGCTTGTCACATTTATTATCACCTGCTCACACATCTCCTGCACCACACAACTACAACTCCCAGCATGTCCTTACTGTAAGGGCATGCTGGCAGTTGTAGTCGTGCGGGGCGGGAGATGTGTGAGCAGGTGATAATAAATGTACTAACCCATTTTTTTGTTTTCTTCTCATTTCAGATCCGTTTATCCTGTGGACTCCTTCGGATTCGGTGGACTACTTCGATGACCAGCGTTTTTCTTTGTTTGATTTTAATAAAATGGTTAACGAGGGCTTGTGGGGGAGTGTTTTTTGTAATAAAAATTTTTTAAAACCTGTTGTGTTTTTTTCTTACTTTACTAGACAGGCTTAGTAGTGGAAGCTGTCTTATAGACAGAGTCCATTACTAACCTGGGCTTAGCGCTAGCCACAAAAACAGCTAGTGCTAACCCCCTATTATTACCCCGGTACCCAACGCCACAGGGGTGCCGGGAAGAGCCGGTACCAACAGGCCTGGAGCGTCAAAAATGGCGCTCCTGGGCCTAGGCGGTAACAGGCTGGCGTTATTTAGGCTGGGGAGGGCCAGTAACAATGGTCCTCGCCCACCCTGGGAACGTCAGGCTGTTACTGTTTGGTTGGTATTTGGCTGAGAATGAAAATAGGGGGGACCCTATGCGTTTTTTTTTTTTAAATAAATAATTAAATATATTAAAAAAACGCATAGGGTCCCCCTATTTTTATTCTCAACCAAATACCAACCAAACAGTAACAGCCTGACGTTACCAGGGTGGGCGAGGACCATTGTTACTGGCCCTCCCCAACCTAAATAACGCCAGCCTGTTACCGCCTAGGCCCAGGAGCGCCATTTTTGACGCTCCGGGCCTGTTGGTACCGGCTCTTCCCGGCACCCCTGTGGTGTTGGGTACCGGGGTAATAATTGGGGGTTAGCGCTAGCTGTTTTTGTGGCTAACGCTAAGCCCGGCTTAGTAATGGACTCAGTCTATAAGACAGCTTCCACTACTAAGCCTGTCTAGTAAAATAAAAATAAAACACAACAGGTTTTAAAAAAAATTTATTACAAAAAACACTCCCCCACAAGCCCTCGTTAACCATTTTATTAACATCAAGCAAAGAAAAACGCTGGTCATCGAAGTAGTCCACCGAATCCGAAGGAGTCCACAGGATACACAGATCTGTAGAAGAAGTAACCAAAAAAAAAAAAGTGTAAGTACATTTAGGGAGAAAAAAACTGTGTTAAAAAAATGTAATAAACACACACACACACACACACACACACACACACTAAACGCCGTTTACCACTTCTGAGCCATGACTACAATTTACAGTGATCCCTCAACTTACAATGGCCTCAACATACAATAGTTTCAACATACAATGGTCTTTTCTGGACCATCGTAAGTTGAAACCAGACTCAACATACAATGCTACAGACAGTCCAGATCTGTAAAACGTGTCAATGGCTGGAAGAACCAACCAATCAAAATGGGCATTCACTGGTAAAACCCCTGTATTACTGAAGTGTATGCACTGACTGGTATTACATGTTCTGTACACTTTACCTGTATCAGGGTTAGCTGCTCTTTTGGACACCAGGTGAGGGCAACTCCATTACTTGTTTTGGACATTGCCTGTACTGTACAGGACCCCTGAAGAAGCTCCTGTCCTCTACATAGACCAGTGTTTGCCAAGCAGGGTGGCCCCATTTTTTGCAAAACTACAACTCCCAGCATGCCCGGACAGCCTTTGGCTGTCCAGGCATGCTGGGAGTTATAGTTTTGCAACAGCTGGAGGCTCCCTGCTTGGGAAACACTGACATAGACAGTAATTTACAGCTCCCAGCAGATCTTTATTACTTTTATATGTAAGGATTTGCTTTATCTATATCAGTTATCTACTTATTTTTCTTTGTCACTTTTTCCTATTTTTGGATGACATTTTGGTGCCTTTAGAACCAATTACCCTGTTTCCATAGAGTTATGGTCTCAACATACAATGGTTTCAACTTACAATGGTTTTTCCTGGAACCAATTAATATTGTAACTTGAGGGACCACTGTAGTTATTGAATTATTTAGATGTGGTGAAAAAGCTAAAAAAAAACTCACAAACAAAAGATCCAGAAGGAAACCAGCAGCCAAACCTATTCAGACAGCAGGAAAAAGGAACAGACTATTTTTTCTACTACATGAAGTAAATTTCCCACTTTTGCCTATGTGTGCCAAATTTATTAATGCCGTGCAGCAATTTAGTAAATTTGTCGCACATAGTCAAAAATGAAGTAGAAAAAAACAGGGTAAAAACCAGACTACATAGTAAAAGATTAGTAAATGCCCCCCAATGTTTATAAATATGGAGGCTGAATATTTTCGGCTCAATGTATTTTTTTTTTATTGATAAATATTTAATTTATTATGATTCACTCGCTGCGCTTATTTATCAAGAATTACACGCACTTGCACAATTATATTTTCCTTACAGAAAATCTGGAAATTCTGAGTCCAAGTGATTATCATGTCATATGCTGTGTAACAACATTCTATCATTTATAAAAGAAAAAACTGACATCAACGGAGGATATTGTAAACCAGTGTAGATTTGACTTTATTGTAGAATTATACTGTTTGCCTGACTTTATTTTACTCATGACCAGTTTTTCCTCTCCCCCCCCCTCTCCATTTTTTTTTAAAATACTGATAATATTATATTACATTAAATTAAATAAATAATTTGAAGATGAATAAAATGAAAATAACTATAAAAGTAATAATAATTAATAATAATACTTTCATACTTTCAATATTTCATCTATTAATAATAATATTATTATTGTGATATTATTTTTTTATGATCTTATTTTTATTATTATCTTGATCAATTATTATTATAGAAACATAGAAACATGGAATGTGTAGATAAGAACCATTTGGCCCATCTAGTTTGCCCAATAGTCTGAATACTATGAATGGTCCCATCATATATGAAGGATAGCATTATGCCTATCCCTATCTTATATGAAGGATAGCCATATACCTATCTCTATCTTATATGAAGGATAGCCTTATGCCTATCCCTATCTTATATGAAGGATAGCCTTATACCTATCTCTATCTTATATGAAGGATAGCCTTATGCCTATCCCTATCTTATATGAAGGATAGCCTTATACCTATCCCTATCTTATATGAAGGATAGCCATATACCTATCTCTATCTTATATGAAGGATAGCCTTATGCCTATCCCTATCTTATATGAAGGATAGCCTTATACCTATCTCTATCTTATATGAAGGATAGCCTTATGCCTATCCCTATCTTATATGAAGGATAGCCATATACCTATCTCTATCTTATATGAAGGATAGCCTTATGCCTATCCCTATCTTATATGAAGGATAGTCTTATGCCTATCCCTATCTTATATGAAGGATAGCCTTATACCTATCTCTATCTTATATGAAGGATAGCCTTATACCTATCCCTATCTTATATGAAGGATAGCCTTATACCTATCCCTATCTTATATGAAGGATAGCCATATACCTATCTCTATCTTATATGAAGGATAGCCTTATGCCTATCCCTATCTTATATGAAGGATAGTCTTATGCCTATCCCTATCTTATATGAAGGATAGCCTTATGCCTATCCCTATCTTATATGAAGGATAGCCTTATGCCTATCCCTATCTTATATGGAGGATAGCCTTATACCTATCTCTATCTTATATGAAGGATAGCCTTATACCTATCCCATACATGCTTAAACTCCTTCACTGTATTTGCAGCTACCACTTCTGCATGAAGTGCATCACTCTCTCAGTAAAGTAATACTTCCTGATATTACTGCAGAATCCTTATATATAAAACGATGTCCTCTTGTGGTAGTTTTTCTTCTATTAAATCTCTTCTCTTCCTTTACCGTGTCGATTTCATTTATGTATATAAAAGTCTCTATCCTATCCCCTCTGTCTCGTCTTTCTTCCAAGCTATACGTGTTAATATCCTTTAACCTTTCCTGGTAAGTTTATATATATATATATATATATATATATATATATACACACACACACATATATTATACCATATAATTTTCTCACCATTTATATTTACATTGACATGTTTATTATTGCACTCATTTTAAAGAAAAATTATTACCATACAGCGCAGAGATGCCGGATTATAGTACATTATTTACATCTGGTCCAATCCCTTTAGGACTGGTATTTCTTTATGTACCACCCCACCCCAGCTCTACATTCTGCCTATGATCTACACAGTGTTTCCAACCAGGGTGCCTCCAGCAGATGCAAAATTATAACTCCCAGCATACCCGGACAGTCAGAAAAAATGTCATTTCCTTTTTATAAAAATCATGAAATAAAAAGAAATAAAAAAAGGCTACAATGAGTCCCCGTACAATTCAGAACATAATTCTGTCCGGCTGTAGCATCATCTTCATCCAAGCTGAAGCACAGGCTGGGACAGAGTCCAGGAAGTGAGGACAAGACTAGCACTCCTCTGTGCTCACTCCTGTCCTCTCTATCAGACTCCTGTCTGAAAACAAAGGAGGGGTTACATAGCATGTCTGCAGTGATTGAATGAAGAGACCCAGCACAGCACAGCAGACTCAGGGAGGAAGTGAATGCATGGTAAGAGAGGGCGGGTACAGTGCTTACCTTGGACACACCCCTTCTTGAGCAGTGGATTCTCTTATGATCAGGGTCGTCACTCATCTTGTGTCCCCTATTTCCTCCTAGATTGTAAGCTCTTGTGATCAGGGTCCTCACTCCTCTTGTTTGAATTGTGCTATAGAAAGATTATATACAGTGGTCCCTCAACATACGATGCTAAAAAATGCGAGCCATCGTTTGTCGAATCCATCGTATGTTGAGGGATTCGCGCAATGTAAAGTATAGGAAGCTGTACTCACCTGTCCGCGCCACTTGCGATGGTGTCCCCGCCGCTCCCGATGGTGACCCCGGGCCTCCGCTGGGCTCTCCTGGTCATCTCCGGTCCTCCGCTGTCTTCTCCGGTCCTCTGCTGTCTTCTCCGGTCCTCTTCTGTCTTCTCCGGTCCTCTGCTGTCTTCCGCAAGGCCTTACTGGGCCTGCGTAGCGACGTCATTACGCCGCTGTGTACGCCATTCCTATTGGATAACGTGCGCAGCAGCGTATTGACGTCATCGGAGAGGGCCGAGAAGACACCGGAAGACCAGTGCTGGACCCGGAGGGCACCCCGGAGCATCGTGGAGGGGTAAGTAATACTTACCGCACTACACGGGGAACATTAAGCTGCTATCCGGCAGCAGCTTAAGCATTTTGCGCTGCCGGATAGCACTTAATGCAATGGCCCCGACATAAAAAAGCATCATATGTCGATGCTGACATCGACATGCGATGGCCTCTGAGAGGCCATCGTATGTCAATTTGATCATATGTCGGGGCCATCGTAGGTCGGGGGTCACTGTATATATATATATATATATATGTATACATACACTGCTCAAAAGAAATAAAGGAAACACAAACAACACAATGTAACTCCAAGTCAATGACACTTCTGTGAAATCACACTGTCCACTCAGGAAGCAACACTGATTGACAATCAATTTCACATGCTGTTGTGCAAATGGAACAGACAACAGGTGGAAATTATAGGCAATTAGCAAGACACCCCCAATAAAGGAGTTGTTTTGGTCACTTTTTAATGCTGGCGGTGCTTTCACTCTAGTGGTAGCATGAGACGGAGTCTACAACCCACACAAGTGGCTCAGGTAGTGCAGCTCATCCAGGATGGCACATCAATGTGAGCTGTGGCAAGAAGGTTTGCTGTGTCTGTCAGCGTAGTGTCCAGAGCATGAAGGCGCTACCAGGAGACAGGCCAATACATCAGGAGACGTGGAGGAGGCCGTAGGAGGGCAACAACCCAACAGCAGGACAGTTACCTCCGCCTTTGTGCAAGGAGGAGCACTGCAAGAGCCCTGCAAAATGACCTCCAGCAGGCCACAAATGTGCATGTGTCCACTCAAATGGTCAGAAACAGACTCCATGAGGGTGGTATGAGGGCCCGACATCCACAGGTGGGGGTTGTGCTTACAGCCCAACACTGTGCAGGATGTTTGGCATTTGCCAGAGAACATCAAGATTGGCAAATTCGACACTGGTGCCCTGTGCTCTTCACAAATCAAAGCAGGTTCATACTGAGCACATGTGACAGACGTGACAGAGTCTGGAGACGCCGTGGAGAACGTTCTGCTGTGTGCAACAACCCCCGGCATGACCGGTTTGGCAGTGGGTCAGTAATAGTGTGGGGGTGGCTTTTCTTTGGGGGGCGCACAGCCCTCCATGTGCTTGCCAAAGGTAGCCTGACTGCCATTAGGTATCGAGATGAGATCCTCAGACCCCATGTGAGACCATGTGCTGGTGCGGTTGGCCCTGGGTTCCTCCTAATGCAAGACAATGCTAGACCTCATGTGGCTGGAGTGTGTCAGCAGTTCCTGCAAGAGGAAGGCATTGATGCTATGGACTGGCCCGCCCGTTCCCCAGACCTGAATCCGATTGAGCACATCTGGGACATCATGTCTTGCTCCATTCACCAACGCCACGTTGCACCACAGACTGTCCAAGAGTTGGCGGATGCTTTAGTCCTGGTCTGGGAGGACATCCCTCAGGAAACCACCTCATCAGGAGCATGCCCAGGCGTTGTAGGGAGGTCATACGGGCACGTGGAGGCCACACACACTACTGAGCCTCATTGTGACTTGTTTTAAGGACATTACATCAAAGTTGGATCAGCCTGTAGTGTGGTTTTCCACTTTGATTTTGAGTGTGACTCCATATCCAGACCTCCATGGATTGATAAATTTGATTTCCATTGATAATTTTTGTGTGATTTTTTTGTCAGCACATTCATCTATGTAAAGACGAAAGTATTTCATACGATTAGTTAATTCATTCACATCTAGGATGTGTTATCTTAGTGTTCCCTTTATTTTTTATGAGCAGTGTGTATGTATATATATATATATATATATATATATATATATATATATATGTATTTTGCGGTACATACAAATAATGGGTCACTGACATACATATTAGTTAATGCGTGTTACTATAGGAATGGTGTTAGCTATGTAGTCTTTTAACAAATGCTAGTAAAACAAATACACTTTAGCCTGCAATGGGAAAGTAGTATAGCAGTTGTTAAAGGGATAGTCTGTGGATCTTCAGCTACTGCAAAACTACAACTCCCAGCATGCCCGGACAGCCGCTGGCTGTCCGGGCATGCTGGGAGCTGTAGTTTTGCATCATCTGCAGGTCCGCAGCTTGTTCCTTACAAGAACATTTCTCCACTAGACGGGTAACTGATTTCATATTGTAGACAACAGCACCCCCTGTCCACCAAAATGAACTAGTTATTGGCACCAGCATTTCTTCCCTTATTTTTCTTAAAACCTATTTGCTCTCTCCAGGTCTTTATTTTATTTTATTTTATTGTGGAACTATAGGTCCTAGTGTGATTTGTGTATCTGTGGATTAGTAGATCTGAAATAGCTAAGGTGTCTCACATTATTCAGCTGAAAAAGTTGACAACCGGTGCTTTGCCTTAATAGGGTAATTTTTCGTCACCTAAAGATGTTTTTTTCCCCAAAAGTAAATGTCATCCTGCATATACAGAATAGGTAATAATCAGCTGATCAGTGGGTAGTACGTGATTTTAGTACGTACCTGGCAGACAGTAATGGACATGCTTAGGAAGGATCTGCACTTGTCTTGGGGCTAAATGGCTATGTTGTGAGATTACCATAACACTGTGTCTAGCTTTTTGTGAACTGGTATTTCCTGTTTGATTTTTCTTTTTTTTTACTACAAATCCCATAATTCCATTTTCCTCCCTCCCACACATCAGCCACCCCACCCATTGAAACACCCCACCCATTGAAAAATAATATATATATATATATATATATATATATATATATGTGTGTGTATTTTGCGGTACATACAAATAATGGGTCACTGACATACATATTAGTTAATGCGTGTTACGATAGGAATGGTGTTAGCTATGTAGTCTTTTAACAAATGCTAGTAAAACAAATACACTTTAGCCTGCAATGGGAAAGTAGTATAGCAGTTGTTAAAGGGATAGTCTGTGGATCTTCAGCTACTGCAAAACTCAAGAGACCTGTGGTTTTCAATCAGGGTGCCTACAGCTTTTGCATTAGCTGCAGATTGATCTCTCTCCCACCAAGCGATCACTCCACCCATTGAAGCAGACAGGCTCCCTGTCATCAGCTGACTAGTGAGTCAGGTCTCGGCCGCATTGCAACCTGGGAAAAATCTGAGACAACAGTCATTTTGTACGCTGTTAAAAATAAATATTGGGGTGAGAATCAAATAAGAATTGTGAGAAAACCATCAAACACAGGTACAGATACTATATTATGAACTACACTAACTTTACAGCCCCTGTAGCATAGTCAAATAAAAAAAAAATCTGGAATACCCCTTTAATGCCTAGACAGGATCACTATGTATGTATAGGTTGTATAGAGGGCCTGTGGGAGGTCTCAAGGACCTGTGTAAGTCTGTCACATGTTATGTTATGCAGTCACATGATTTGTTGTCACATGTTCTCCCAGAGAGAAAGAAAGAAACTTGCGTACAGTAAAATACCAAACTTGGTCGTAAGACTGACTGTCGTGCTGTAGCACACTTTGTTTTTTCAGGTTCCTGCAACATTCAAGATTTGTGCCTGGCAAGACTTTGTCAATAAAAGTTCTTCTAATTGCAACCAATCTCGTAAGTATAGTGCCCGGCTTCGGCCGAGAGACTCCTTGGTGTAGGAGATTCTAACTGACCTGAACGAAACAAATGAACTCCTTGGGGGAGCTTTATCAAAACCTGTGCAGAGGAAGAGTGGTGCAGTTGCCCATAGCAACCAATCAGATTGCTTCTTTCATTTTCCACAGGCCTCTTTAGAGGCCTGTGGAAAATGAAAGAAGCAATCTGATTGGTTGCTATGGGCAACTGCACCACTCTTCCTCTGCACAGGTTTTGATAAATCTCCCCCCTTGTGTACATGAACTACTGAGCAGTACATGAACTATTGTATAGGTATATAAAGTAATATATTTTGGTTCAGTAAAAATGGTCATGGAGGTGCACTGAGTTGCTGTGGTCCTAATGTGATGGTCCTATGTTATGTTATCAAATGTCAAATAAAATGTATAACGTTATTGTACACTAAATGAAAATGTGTAAAGTCATTCATGATGTCTGTTTGTTTCCTCACAGGGGTTTATCCTGATACGGTCGGGAGGAGCACATATCACCCCTTTACCGACATCCAGTACAAAGTATAGTATGTGTAGTACACTGCAGTACACATAGTCATGTACACAATTAATGTATACATAGTTCAGTATACATAAGTCAAGTATACCTCAGTCACATAAAGTAGTACTGTATCACTCACATTTCACAGACTACTAAGTAACATGTCAAGTGTATGTAATGTCATATATCATTATGTTCGTGCGCAGGATACTTTCCTGGCCAGTAAGTATTCCTGAAACTAACCTAAAGCACGTAGTCAGTCAAAGGTAACGTGAATGTCAAAATGTTATCTGCGTCAGTTATCTAGCATAAAAATGTCTAGAATAAACTAAAAATAGTGTTCTGGGGAGATGTGTTTTATGCCAAGGGACCCCAGTAGCCAAGACATTGGGCAGAGAGCCTCTGGCAACCCAATCCGCAACTATAAGTCTAAAGTCATAAGTCTAGTCATGTATACAATGTCTAGTATATAGTCTAGTCTTGTACAGTATATCACATGCATAGTCAAAAATGTCATGTTATGTTTAGTAAACAGTTATGCAAGTCAGTAACTGCATAGTCCAGTTGTTATGTGCATAGGCAAATGTCCTTACAAGTCAAGTAAATGTATATGTACAATATATAGTCATCAATCCTGTTCAACCCTAAACAGAGCGTGTATGAACTATTATTCAAAGACGAAAATGTTATCCGTTATTTTACCAGCCTGAAATGGACGTTTGTGCAAAAATGCCTCAGGACTGCATCTTGCCCCGCGGCCACTTCATTGCTCAAGCCTGACAGAACCTACATCGAGGACGACTTATGTTAAGTATGGGGTTTTGGATGTCCCAGTACAGGACATGGTCCTGTACTACCTTTAGGCCCTGTCAGGTTGAGTCCCTCAGTGACTCCCCCTGTTGGTTTTATAAAGTTGTGTTTATCACTTCAATGCCTAGACAGGATCCCTATGTATAGGTAGTATAGAGGACCTGTGGGAGGACTCAGGGACCTGTGTAAGTCTGTCATATATTATGTTATGCAGTCACATTATTTGTTGTCACATGTTCTCCCAGAGAGCACCAGCTTAACCTATGACCCGCAGCTTGATCAATAGGCTTTAGTCCAGACCCCACTATATAAAGTGGCGGCCATCACAATTAATTCTCTCTTAGCACTTACCATCAGCTACCTTACTGAGCTCAGCTATCAGAGAACTCACGGCAAGTGATCAGCATCTGGAAGGCTACAAAAGCTACCGTCTCTCCAATAAGTCTCAAGTCTATGTCTTTGCTTGCTAAAGAGTAGTGTTGAGCGGCATAGGCCATATTCGAATTCGCGATATTTTGCCAATTTATGGACGAATATTCGTCATATATTCGCTAAATTCGCATATTCGTAATATTCGTGTTTTTTTTCGCATATGTGAAAATTTATGAACTTTATAGCAAGTATACGAGTGTTACTTGATAGAAGCAGCAGAAGGGAGGGATCAATATTCGCGAATATTCGCCCGGCGGTCTCACACAGTAGTATTAGAGCCTTCTTTAGACCACACAAGCTGGAAGCAGAGAGGGATGATCACTGTGATGTGTGAAACAAAAAAGAGGTGGGGGATAGCACTACCGGCCTCTGCACATAACGACTCTCCTGGAGGTATTGCAGGTGCGGTTCCCAGTGCAATCTGCCGTGAGCGGTGCTCAAATCCTAGTAGCGATAGGCAACGTAATAGTCCATGCAGAAAGGAATAGGATGGCACTCGCAAATGGGATGTAAATATAGAAAAATGTATTGACTTACATAGGTCAGGCGGGTACAAAGGTGAGGGAAGGAGCAGACAGATTGGAACTATGTCCATTTCACGGCCTCCTGCCACTTCTACTGGAACCAGTAGAAGCGGCAGGAGGCAGTGAAACGGACGTAGTTCCAATCTGTTGGCTCCTTCCCTCACCTTTGTACCCGCCTGACCTATGTTAGTCAATACATTTTTCACTGTGATGTGTACTGTGAAAAAAAAAAGCGAATATTCGTAATTTCGAATATATAGTGCTATATTCGCGAATATTCGTGAATTCGCGAATATGCGATATAGAGATGAGCGAACTTACAGTAAATTCGATTCGGCACGAACTTCTCGGCTCGGCGGTTGCTGACTTTTCCTGCTTAAATTAGTTCAGCTTTCCGATGCTCCGGTGGGCTGGAAAAAGTCGATACAGTCCTAGGAAAGAGTCTCCTAGGACTGTATCCACCTTTTCCAGCCCACGGGAGCACCTGAAAGCTGAACTAATTTATGCAGGATAAGTCATCAACTGCCGAGCCGAGAAGTTCGTGACGAATCGAATTTACTGTAAGTTCGCTCATCTCTAATGTGATATTCGCGAATAAAATTCGAATTGCGAATATTCACGAGCAACACTATTAAAGAGTTCTGATTATCTTCTAGCTAGGTTTATACTGTATCTGTGATATCTGGCATTTTGACCCTTTGGCTCTGCTCTCTGACTTCTCTCAGATTTGGTACTTCTGACTTCTCCTGGGTTTGAAGCGGTTAGTTGACTCTGGACTTTTGTGTGTGTTTTGTTACATTTTTTTAGTCTGCCTGTAATCCGACTGATCCCGAACATTGTCAGTTTCTTTGCAGTTTATTGTTTTGACATTACGCCCCTCACGTATTCAGGAAGGGACTGTCTTCGTGGTTACGGACCTGTCGTTTAGGGCAGGAACGTAAGTAGGCAGGGATAGGGGAGCAGGCGAGATTAGAGTGCCCTCCTTCCCTACCCATACGTGACATCAAGTTTATTACAAGTATATTGGTCCAGCAAGCTGCGAGGTCCTCTGGGTCCTGGCCACCTCTCTGGGAATTCTGGCCTTAGCTGAAAAGATAATTACACCTGTCCTCTGCTCAGTAAAGCCTCCGTTTAACCATAACTGGTTGTGGACTCTCATTTCACTACTAGCAATTGGGATAACGGAGAATCTGGGCGTGTGGTGTTCCGGAACCTGAAAACCACACTGGCGTCACGAACACTAGGGGTTAATACCATACAGCCTCCGAGGTTGATACCATCTGATCCCACCAACCTACACTGCCACACCCGTGGTCATGCCATTCACCCAGTGGTGCACCACACTTAAAGGGGTCCTCCAGTAAAAACTTTTTTTTTTTTTTATCAACTGGTGCCAGAAAGTTAAACAGATTTGTAAATTACTTCTATTAAAAAATCTTAATCCTTCCAGTACTTTTTAGGGGCTGTATACTACAGAGGAAATTATGTTTTTCTTTTTGGATTTCTCTCATGTCTCGACCACAGTGCTCTCTGCTGACCTCTGCTGGCCATTTTAGGAACTGTCCAGAGCAGCATATGTTTGCTATGGGGATTTTCTCCTGGTCTGGACAGTTCCTAAAATGGACAGCAGAGGTCAGCAGAGAGCACTGTGGTCGTGACATGAGAGAAATCCAAAAAGAAAAACATTTCCTCTGTAGTATACAGCCCCTAAAAAGTACTGGAAGGATTAAGATTTTTTTTATCAGAAGTAGTTTACAAATTTGTTTAACTTTCTAGCACCAGTTGTTTTTTTTTTTACCATTGACTTCTATTGATTTCTGCTCGCGGATTCCGCTTGAAGAATGAACATGCTCTTTCTTCAAGCGGAACGGAATTTGCGCGGAATTGCGCACGGAAATGGGGGAAAAGAAGTGAAGGGAATTTTTTTTTTTACCATTGACTTCAATTGATTTCTGCTAGCAGATTCCACTTGAAAAATGAACATGTTCTTTCTTCAAGCGGAACGGAATTCAGCATCAGAATTCCGCTGGCAGAATTTATGCAGTGTGAACAGGACAGCGGAAAAAACATTAAAGTCAATGGGCAGAGGTGATGTGCATTAGTTTGGAGCAGAGAATCCAAGAGGAATTACTCGAGTAAATTCCTCTTGAATTACTCAGTGTGAACGCACCCTAAATGTGAGCACAACCTACAAAAAAAGCATTAAAAAAAGTGAAGCTTGTAATTAGCCATATATTTTTGTTCTCAAATCATTGTTGTGAGCGCCATCTGCTGTTCAAATGTTTGAAAACTTCGAGTTTGGTTTCTAATGATAGCAAAGGGTGCGAAAATTCTGTAAACTCTGTATATATATATATTGTGGGGCGTTAAAGCCCAATGCACAGGGGAGTAACTATAGGGGGTGCAGAGGTAGCAGTTGCATCGGGGCCCTGGTGTTTAAAGGGGGCCCCAAAGTTCATCTGCCCCATAAAAGACCAGTATTATAAGAGGCATATGGGGCCCTTTTGCAGATTTTGCATCGGGGCCCAGAAGCTACAAGTTCCGCCTCCGCCAATGCAGAATATTTCTACTTTACAGTATACTATATACATACTATATAGCAGTGGTCTTCAACCTGCGAACCTCCAGATGTTGCAAAACTACAACTCCCAGCATGCCCGGACAGCCGTTGGCTGTCCGGGCATGCTGGGAGTTGTAGTTTTGCAACATCTGGAGGTCCGCAGGTTGAAGACCACTGCTATATACCATACTATATGCCATACTGCTCTCGATCCTAGTATATCTAGTACCAAAATCAAAAGTATACAGTGCATAGAAAAAGTGGTAGATGCACAAACACACACACAAAAAAAATACTTTTTATCGGCTCTGTACTGCATTTGTACAGTATATACTTTCCATTATTTTTATATGATTGTATCCCGTAAAAAAAATAATAATAATAATAATAATTAAAAATCATATTGATCTAACCCATTAAAAACAATGGATATTGACATCTGATAGTAACGGGTTAGCTCAGCAGCAGTGATAGGCTGCTATCTGGCGCCCTCTTCTGTCTGTTTATGAAATAAATTCAAACCCAAATTTTCATAGAATAATCAACTAAAAAATGTTGCCACAAAATGTGATGACATCGAAGATCAGAATAGTGATGTGTTAGTGCACGCTTTATTTCTTTTAACCCTTTAAAGTCTGGTCTTCAAGATGCAGTGATTTTTTTTTTTACTATTATAATTTTTTTATTTTATTTTTTTTCGTTTTTTGGCATTGTTGCATGCCTAGAGACATACGTTTGGTTTTTTGCTATCCACTCTGCTAGAGATGAGCGAACTTACAGTAAATTTGATTCGTCATGAACTTCTCGGCTCGGCAGTTGATGACTTATCCTGCATAAATGAGTTCAGCTTTCAGGTGCTCCCGTGGGCTGGAAAAGGTGGATACAGTCCTAGGAGACTCTTTCCTAGGAATGTATCCACCTTTTTCAGCCCACCGGAGCACAGGAAAGCTGAACTAATTTATGCAGGATAAGTCATCAACTGCCAAGCCGATAAGTTCGTGACGAATCGAATTTACTGTAAGTTCGCTCATCTCTACACTCTGCCATAGGACAGCGAGGTCTTTGCAGGATGAGTTCTACTTTTGTAGGGTACTATATTAAAGCATCTATAAGTATGTATGGACTGTATACCTTTATACCTCCAAATAATAGTCATACAGTTGTCAAATAATACCATTATGCAGGGAACAAACATAGTGATGAGCGGCAGGGGCCATATTCGAATTCGTGATATTTTTATATATCAACTGGCTCCAGAAAGATAAACAGATTTGTAAATTACTTCTATTAAAAAATCTTAATCCTTTCAGTACTTCTGAGCTTCTGAAGTTAAGGTTGTTCTTTTCTGTCTAAGTGCTCTCTGATGACACGTGTCTCAGGGAACCGCCCAGTTTAGAAGCAAATCCCCATCGCAAACCTCTTCTAAACTGGGCGGTTCCCGAGACACGTGTCTTCAGAGAGCACTTAGACAGAAAAGAACAAGCTTAAAGGGGTTGTGCGGAAGTTCATTACTCCGAACGCTGTGTGCGGGCTTCCGTGTTCGCGGCCGTGACGTCACGCCCGCCCCCTCTACCAAAGTCTATTGGAAGGGGGCGTGACAGCGGTCGCGCCCCCTTCCCATAGACTTTCGTTGAGGGGGCGGGCGAGACGTCACGAGGGGGCGGGCGTGACGTCACACCCGGCGGCTGCAAACACGGAAGCCCGCACACAGCTTTCGGAGTAATGAACTTCCGGACGCTGTGAGCGGAGCTTCGAAAGTCAGGGCAGCGCACAACCCCTTTAAGGGTTATGGCTTTTAAAAGATGAAGAGGGAAAAACTAAAGTGAAAAAAAAAACATGCCCTTCAGGGGTTAATGCCTGCATTCTGAGGAGTATTTAAAAAAAAAAAAAAAAAAAAACATGTTAAATGAGACAACCCCTTTAAATGACAACTGGGCAGGCACACACTGAATAAAAGTATAGGTGGTGACACACATAGGGGGTCAAAAAATATAATAATATATATAGCGCACTAGGGTCCAATGATCCTTTATTGCCCAGGGGCCTCATGAGTTGTCAGTCCACCCCGAATACAGTGGTTTCACCGGACAGGTTCCACTCAGAGCAGGCCTTGCAATGGTCAACCAAAGAAGTTGAGTACACATGCTCAGCATCATATCCAGAGATTGTCTTTGGGAAATAGCAAAGCTGCAGAGGTTGAAGGGGTGTGGGACAACCTGTCAGTGCTCAGACCATAGGCCACACACAGAGCCGTTTGAAGGAATTTGGGGGCCCCAAGCAAAATGGACATGGTGCCCCCCCCCCCCCCGATGTTCACGCACGTCACGCTCTAGGGCCGGCGTCAAGACGTAGTAACGCCGGCCCTTGAATTCTGGGAGCACGACGTGAGCGAACGTTGATACGAGGTCCCCACATTAGGTGCAGCACAGTTCCCCCCCCCCCCCCACGTTAGGTGCAGCACAGTTCCCCCCACGTTAGGTGCGGCACAGTTCCCCCCACGTTAGGTGCGGCACAGTTCCCCCCACATTAGGTGCAGCAGAGTTCCCCCACATTAGGTGCAGCAGAGTTCCCCCCACATTAGGTGCAGCAGAGTTCTCCCCACATTAGGCTAGCAGTGTTCCCCCACATTAGGTGCAGTATAGTTCCCCCACATTAGGTGCAGTATAGTCCCCACATTATGTGCAGTATAGTTCCCCACATTAGGTGCAGTATAGCTCCCCACATTAGGTGCAGTATAGTCCCCCACATTAGGTGCAGTACAGTTCCCCCACATTAGGCAGTATAGTTCCCCCACATTAGGTGCAGTATAGTTCCCCCACATTAGGCAGTACAGTTCCCACACATTAGGTGAAGTATAGTTCCCCACATTAGGTGCAGTATAGTTCCCCCACATTAGGCAGTATAGTTCCCCACATTAGGTGCAGTATAGTTCCCCACAATAGGTGCTGTACAGTCCCACACATTAGGCTGTAGTTCCCCCACATTAGGTGCAGTATAGTCCCCCCACATTAGGTGTAGTATGTTCCCCCACAGACATACAACCTCCAGCCATACAGTGTATGGCTGGAGGCTGTATGCCTGATTACTGCCCTACTTCAGTGCTCCGACCACTGCTCCTCTGGTCCGGCCACCATAGCAGTAGGTCCCGGGACTGGAGGAGCGGTGGTCGGAGCACTGAAGCTGATGTGCCGCTGATCACTTACCATGCTGGCCAGCACATGTCCTGTTCGCTGCTCCGCTCCTACGCGTTGCTTTCCAATGGGCGCACGCACGGGACGTCAGTGGGCTAACAGGGGCATGGGATGTCCTTAATAGGGATGTCCTTAAAAGTGATGGGGAAATTAATCTGGGGGGGCAATTTCCCCGTCCCCCCCTGGATCCGCCACTGCATGCATTATATACACACACAACACACTGTATACATTACATACTGTACATGCATGCTTCATACACACACAACACACTGTACACATTACATACTGTACATGCATTATACACACACATACTGTACACATTACATACTGTACATGCATCATACACACACATACTGTACACATTACATACTGTACATTAGGGATGTAAGAAAAAATCGATTCTCGCGATAATCTCGATTTTTTCATTTGCCGATACTGAATCGATTCAAAATATTTTTGAATTGATTCTTTTAGGGATGTGGAATTTTTATCTCCTGACGCCCGGAACAGCATGTCCTGGGCATCAGGAGATAAAAGTTCCACATTTGTGGAGCCGGGCAGTCCGGATCTGACACGGTGGCGCTCTGGGTGTATGGAGCGGGCTCCGACTCGTGCCCGCTCCGTACTATGCGACCCCCGGCTGATTTCAGTAGCCGGGGGCCGCCGCTAATAGCCAGCATGCGGCGATCGCCGCGGCTGGCTATTAAAGGAGTACTCCGGTGCACACTTTTCTCATTTTATCCCGTCTGGGCTGCAAAATAGAAGAAAACGCACTTTATCTTATCTGCCAACGAGCCCCCGGAGCTCCGGTACAGGTGCTCGGTCCCCGGGCTGTATTCTTCTTACTTCCTGTTAGCCCAGCACGTCATAAGGAGCTTCAGCCTATCACTGGCCGCAGCGATGCTGGGAGTTGTAGTTTTGCAAGAACTGGAGGCACACTGGTTAGGAAACACTGGTATAGATACACACATGCACTTTACATATAGTCATCCACAGTAGTAACACACACAGGCACAGTACATAGATATACACATATGTACACACATATATATATATCCACACACACGCTTATACACATATACATGCAGGGACACCTACTGTAGTCAGGCCCCATGTTGTACAGCCTCTGCGGTCTCCTTTCCTCACAGCTCTGTGCTCTCTCCTCCCCCCTCCCCCTCCTCCTGCTCAGATGGCTGAAGGCTGAGAGAAGAGTCCGGGCTGAGGGAAGATACCAAGTGCAGCAGGGGTGGGGGAGCGGGATTGTGGTGAGGTTAGAAGAACTCCAAAGCTGCAAATGAGTTTATTTTAAAAAAAAATGTCAGACATATGGGGGCAGTCTTGTTTGACTGGGTGCCTGGGGCCCGGAGCACAAGAGCAGGATTGTTAATCCGGCCCTGGATTGATGGGGGGAATTGCCCCGTCGCTACAGGACGGACAAGCACTGGCTCTGCTCGGGGCCCCCCAGCTAGCTCGGGGCCCGAAGCAAATGCTTGGTTTGCCGGTCCTGTAGTGACGGGCCTGGCCACACAATGCATGGCTGTCATCCCAGAAGGAAGCCTCTTCTGAAGATGAAGAACAGGAAAACCTGACAAACAGTTTGCTGAAGACAAGCAGACTAAGGACATGGATTACTGGGACTATGTCCTGTGGTTCGATGAGACCAAAATAAACTTATTTGGTTCAGATGGTGTCAACTGTGTCTTTCCTACAGTCAAACTGTCACGATGCCGGCTGGCAGGTAGTGGATCCTCTGTGCCAGAGAGGGATTGGCGTGGACCGTGCTAGTGGACCGGTTCTAAGTCACTACTGGTTTTCACCAGAGCCCGCCGCAAAGCGGGATGGTCTTGCTGCGGCGGTAGTGACCAGGTCGTATCCACTAGCAACGGCTCACCTCTCAGGCTGCTGAAGATAGGCGCGGTACAAGGGAGTAGACAGAAGCAAGGTCGGACGTAGCAGAAGGTCGGGGCAGGCAGCAAGGATCGTAGTCAGGGGCAACGGCAGGAGGTCTGGAACACAGGCTAGGAACACACAAGGAAACGCTTTCACTGGCACAATGGCAACAAGATCCGGCAAGGAAGTGCAGGGGAAGTGAGGTGATATAGGGAAGTGCACAGGTGAAGACACTAATTGGAATCACTGCGCCAATCAGCGGCGCAGTGGCCCTTTAAATCGCAAAGACCCGGCGCGCGCGCGCCCTAGGGAGCGGGGCCGCGCGCGCCGGGACAGGACCGAGGGAGAGCGAGTCAGGTACGGGAGCCGGGGTGCGCATCGCGAGCGGGCGCTACCCGCATCGCGAATCGCATCCCGGCTGGAAGCGGAATCGCAGCGCCCCGGGTCAGTGGATCTGACCGGAGCGCTGCAGCGGGGAGAGTGTAGCGAGCGCTCCGGGGAGGAGCGGGGACCCGGAGCGCTCGGCGTAACAGTACCCCCCCCCTTGGGTCTCCCCCTCTTCTTAGAGCCTGAGAACCTGAGGAGCAGACTTTTGTCTAGGATGTTGTCCTCAGGTTCCCAGGATCTCTCTTCAGGACCACAACCCTCCCAGTCCACTAAAAAAAAAGTTTTCCCTCTGACCTTTTTAGAGGCTAAGATCTCTTTGACAGAGAAGATGTCCGAGGAGCCGGAAACAGGAGTGGGAGGAACAGATTTGGGAGAAAAACGGTTGAGGATGAGTGGTTTAAGAAGAGAGACGTGAAAGGCATTAGGGATCCGAAGAGAAGGAGGAAGAAGAAGTTTGTAAGAGACAGGATTAATTTGACACAAAACTTTGAAAGGACCAAGATAGCGTGGTCCCAACTTGTAGCTAGGGACACGGAAGCGGACATATTTAGCGGAGAGCCATACCTTGTCTCCAGGGGAAAAAACGGGAGGAGCTCTTCTTTTCTTATCTGCGAACTTCTTCATGCGTGATGAAGCCTGTAAGAGAGAATTTTGGGTCTCTCTCCATATGATGGAAAGGTCACGAGAAATTTCATCCACAGCGGGTAGACCAGAGGGCAAGGGGGTAGGGAGGGGGGGAAGAGGGTGACGGCCGTACACCACGAAAAATGGGGATTTGGAGGAAGATTCAGAGACTCTGAAGTTATACGAGAATTCGGCCCATGGAAGGAGATCTGCCCAGTCATCCTGGCGGGAGGAAACAAAATGTCGCAAATAATCACCCAAGACCTGGTTAATTCTTTCTACTTGTCCATTGGACTGGGGATGATATGCAGAAGAAAAATTTAATTTAATCTTGAGTTGTTTACAGAGAGCCCTCCAGAATTTAGACACGAATTGGACACCTCTATCCGAGACGATCTGCGTAGGCAACCCGTGAAGACGAAAAATGTGTACAAAAAATTGTTTAGCCAACTGAGGCGCTGAAGGAAGACCAGGAAGAGGGATGAAATGTGCCATTTTGGAGAATCGATCAACGACCACCCAAATAACAGTGTTGCCACGGGAAGGGGGTAAATCAGTAATAAAATCCATACCAATCAGAGACCAAGGCTGTTCGGGGACAGGCAGGGGATGAAGAAAACCAGCGGGCTTCTGGCGAGGAGTCTTATCCCGGGCACAGATAGTGCAGGCTCGCACAAAGTCCACAACATCCGTCTCCAGAGTCGGCCACCAATAGAAGCGGGAGATGAGTTGCAGAGATTTCTTGATGCCCACATGACCTGCGAGATGGGAGGAGTGACCCCATTTGAGGATTCCGAGGCGTTGGCGTGGAGAAACAAAGGTCTTTCCTGGAGGAGTTTGCCTGATGAAGGCAGGAGAAGTGGAGATCAGGCAGTCAGGTGGAATGATGTGTTGCGGAGAGAGTTCAACTTCTGAGGCATCCGAGGAACGAGAGAGAGCATCGGCCCTAATGTTCTTATCGGCAGGACGAAAGTGAATCTCAAAATTAAACCGGGCAAAGAACAGAGACCACCGGGCCTGGCGAGGATTCAGCCGTTGGGCAGACTGGAGGTAGGAGAGGTTCTTGTGGTCGGTGTAAATAATAACTGGAAATCTTGATCCCTCCAGCAGATGCCTCCATTCCTCAAGTGCTAATTTAATGGCTAGAAGCTCTCGATCCCCGATGGAGTAGTTCCTCTCCGCCGGAGAGAAGGTCCTAGAAAAAAAACCACAAGTGACGGCATGCCCGGAAGAATTTTTCTGTAGAAGAACAGCTCCAGCTCCCACTGAGGAGGCATCAACCTCCAGTAGGAAGGGTTTGGAAGGGTCAGGTCTGGAGAGCACGGGAGCCGAAGAAAAGGCAGACTTGAGTCGTTTAAAGGCGTCTTCCGCTTGAGGAGGCCAGGACTTGGGATCGGCATTTTTTTTGGTTAAAGCCACGATAGGAGCCACAAGGGTAGAAAAATGTGGAATAAATTGCCTGTAATAATTGGCGAACCCCAAAAAGCGTTGGATAGCACGGAGTCCGGAGGGGCGTGGCCAATCTAAGACGGCAGAGAGTTTGTCTGGATCCATTTGTAGTCCCTGGCCAGAGACCAAATATCCTAGAAAAGGAAGAGATTGGCATTCAAACAGACATTTCTCAATTTTAGCATAGAGTTGATTGTCACGAAGTCTCTGAAGAACCATACGGACATGCTGGCGGTGTTCTTCTAGATTGGCCGAAAAAATTAGGATATCATCCAGATATACAACAACACAGGAGTATAACAGATCACGAAAAATTTCATTAACAAAGTCTTGGAAGACAGCAGGGGCGTTGCACAGGCCAAAGGGCATGACCAGATACTCAAAGTGTCCATCTCTGGTGTTAAATGCTGTTTTCCACTCATCCCCCTCTCTGATGCGGATGAGGTTATAGGCGCCTCTTAAGTCCAATTTAGTAAAGATGTGGGCACCTTGGAGGCGATCAAAGAGTTCAGAGATGAGGGGTAGGGGGTAGCGGTTCTTAACCGTGATTTTATTAAGACCGCGGTAGTCAATGCAAGGACGTAGGGAGCCATCTTTTTTGGACACAAAGAAAAATCCGGCTCCGGCAGGAGAGGAGGATTTACGGATAAAGCCCTTTTTTAAATTTTCCTGGACGTATTCAGACATGGCAAGAGTCTCTGGGGCAGAGAGAGGATAAATTCTGCCCCGGGGTGGAGTAGTGCCCGGGAGGAGGTCGATAGGACAATCATAAGGCCTGTGAGGAGGTAGAGTCTCCGCTTGTTTTTTGCAGAAAACATCCGCGAAGTCCATATAGGCCTTAGGGAGACCGGTTACTGGAGGAACCACAGAGTCACGGCAAGGGTTACTGGGAACCGGTTTTAGACAGTCCTTGGAACAAGAGGGCCCCCAACTCTTGATCTCCCCAGTGGACCAATCCAGGGTTGGGGAATGAAGTTGAAGCCAGGGAAGTCCAAGGAGAATTTCCGAGGTGCAATTGGGGAGGACCAAAAGTTCAATCCTCTCGTGATGAGATCCGATGCTCATTAGAAGGGGCTCCGTGCGGAAACGTATGGTACAGTCCAATCTTTCATTGTTTACACAATTGATGTAAAGGGGTCTGGCGAGACTGGTCACTGGGATGTTGAACCTGTTGACGAGAGAGGCCAAAATAAAATTTCCTGCAGATCCAGAGTCCAAGAAGGCCACAGTAGAGAAGGAGAAGGCAGAGGCAGACATCCGCACAGGCACAGTAAGACGTGGAGAAGCAGAGTAGACATCAAGGATTGTCTCACCTTTGTGCGGAGTCAGCGTACGTCTTTCCAGGCGGGGAGGACGGATAGGACAATCCCTCAGGAAGTGTTCGGTACTAGCACAGTACAGGCAGAGGTTCTCCATGCGGCGTCGTGTCCTCTCTTGAGGTGTCAGGCGAGACCGGTCGACCTGCATAGCCTCCACGGCGGGAGGCACAGGAACAGATTGCAGGGGACCAGAGGAGAGAGGAGCCAAGGAGAAGAAACGCCTCGTGCGAACAGAGTCCATATCTTGGCGGAGCTCCTGACGCCTTTCGGAAAAACGCATGTCAATGCGAGTGGCTAGGTGAATAAGTTCATGAAGATTAGCAGGCATTTCTCGTGCGGCCAGAACATCTTTAATGTTGCTGGATAGGCCTTTTTTAAAGGTCGCGCAGAGGGCCTCATTGTTCCAGGATAATTCTGAAGCAAGAGTACGGAATTGTACGGCATACTCGCCAACGGAAGAATTACCCTGGACCAGGTTCAACAGGGCAGTCTCAGCAGAAGAGGCTCGGGCAGGTTCCTCAAAGACACTTCGGATTTCCGAGAAGAAGGAGTGTACGGAGGCAGTGACGGGGTCATTGCGGTCCCAGAGCGGTGTGGCCCAAGACAGGGCTTTTCCAGACAGAAGGCTGACTACGAAAGCCACCTTAGACCTTTCAGTGGGAAACAGGTCCGACATCATCTCCAGATGCAGGGAACATTGGGAAAGAAAGCCACGGCAAAACTTAGAGTCCCCATCAAATTTATCCGGCAAGGATAGACGTAGACCAGGAGCGGCCACTCGCTGCGGAGGAGGTGCAGGAGCTGGCGGAGGAGATGACTGCTGAAGCTGTGGTAGTAACTGCTGTAGCATAACGGTCAGTTGAGACAGCTGTTGGCCTTGTTGCGCTATCTGTTGTGACTGCTGGGCGACCACCGTGGTGAGGTCAGCGACAACTGGCAGAGGAACTTCAGCGGGATCCATGGCCGGATCTACTGTCACGATGCCGGCTGGCAGGTAGTGGATCCTCTGTGCCAGAGAGGGATTGGCGTGGACCGTGCTAGTGGACCGGTTCTAAGTCACTACTGGTTTTCACCAGAGCCCGCCGCAAAGCGGGATGGTCTTGCTGCGGCGGTAGTGACCAGGTCGTATCCACTAGCAACGGCTCACCTCTCAGGCTGCTGAAGATAGGCGCGGTACAAGGGAGTAGACAGAAGCAAGGTCGGACGTAGCAGAAGGTCGGGGCAGGCAGCAAGGATCGTAGTCAGGGGCAACGGCAGGAGGTCTGGAACACAGGCTAGGAACACACAAGGAAACGCTTTCACTGGCACAATGGCAACAAGATCCGGCAAGGAAGTGCAGGGGAAGTGAGGTGATATAGGGAAGTGCACAGGTGAAGACACTAATTGGAATCACTGCGCCAATCAGCGGCGCAGTGGCCCTTTAAATCGCAAAGACCCGGCGCGCGCGCGCCCTAGGGAGCGGGGCCGCGCGCGCCGGGACAGGACCGAGGGAGAGCGAGTCAGGTACGGGAGCCGGGGTGCGCATCGCGAGCGGGCGCTACCCGCATCGCGAATCGCATCCCGGCTGGAAGCGGAATCGCAGCGCCCCGGGTCAGTGGATCTGACCGGAGCGCTGCAGCGGGGAGAGTGTAGCGAGCGCTCCGGGGAGGAGCGGGGACCCGGAGCGCTCGGCGTAACACAAACATGGTGGTGGAAGTGTCATGGCCTGGAGATGAGAGCTGCTGGTACTGGGGGCTACAGTTCATTGAGGGAACCATGAATGCCAACATGTACTGTGACATACTGAAGCAGAGCATGATCCTCCCTCCAGAGACTGGGCCACAGAGCAATATTCCAACATGATAAAGACCCTAAAGACCTCCGAGACCACCACTGCCTTGCGTAAGAAGCTAAGAGTAAAGGTGATAAACTGGCCAAGCATCCAGACCTAAACCCTATTGAGCATCTGTGGGACATCCTCAAACGGAAGGTGGGGAGCGCAAGGTCTCTAAAATCCACCAGCTCCGTGGTGTTGTCATGGAGGAGGGAAGAAAACTGCAGTGACAACCTGTGAAGATCTGGTAAACTCCATGTCCAAACAAAATATGCATAAAAACATAAAGTGATGTCACAGTACAGGGATAATACACACAGTGATGTCACAGTACAGGAATAATACACACAGTGATGTCACAGTACAGGGATAATACACACAGTGATGTCACAGTACAGGGATAATACACACAGTGATGTCACAGTACAAGGATAATACACACAGTGATGTCACAGTACAGGATAATACACACAGTGATGTCACAGTACAGGGATTTTATACACTGTGATGTCACAGTGCAGGGATAATACACACAGTGATATCATAGTACAGGGATAATAAACTATGATGTCACAGTACAGGAATAATACACACAGTGATGTCACAGTACAGGGATAATACTGTTACGCCGAGCGCTCCGGGTCCCCGCTCCTCCCCGGAGCGCTCGCTTCACTCTCTCCGCTGCAGCGCTCCGGTCACGTCCTCTGACCCGGGGCGCTGCGATCCCGCTGCCAGCCGGGATGCGATTCGCGATGCGGGTAGCGCCCGCTCGCGATGCGCACCCCGGCTCCCCTACCTGACTCGCTCCCCGTCTGTTCTGTCCCGGCGCGCGCGGCCCCGCTCCCTAGGGCGCGCGCGCGCCGGGTCTCTACGATTTAAAGGGCCACTGCGCCGCTGATTGGCGCAGTGGTTCCAATTAGGGTAATCACCTGTGCACTTCCCTATATTACCTCACTTCCCTTGCACTCCCTTGCCGGATCTTGTTGCCTTAGTGCCAGTGAAAGCGTTCCTTGTGTGTTCCTTGCCTGTGTTTCCAGACCTTCTGCCGTTGCCCCTGACTACGATCCTTGCTGCCTGCCCCGACCTTCTGCTACGTCCGACCTTGCTTCTGCCTACTCCCTTGTACCGCGCCTATCTTCAGCAGCCAGAGAGGTGAGCCGTTGCTAGTGGATACGACCTGGTCACTACCGCCGCAGCAAGACCATCCCGCTTTGCGGCGGGCTCTGGTGAAAACCAGTAGTGGCTTAGAACCGGTCCACTAGCACGGTCCACGCCAATCCCTCTCTGGCACAGAGGATCCACTACCTGCCAGCCGGCATCGTGACAGTAGATCCGGCCATGGATCCCGCTGAAGTTCCTCTGCCAGTTGTCGCTGACCTCACCACGGTGGTCGCCCAGCAGTCACAACAGATAGCGCAACAAGGCCAACAGCTGTCTCAACTGACCGTTATGCTACAACAGTTACTACCACAGCTTCAGCAGTCATCTCCGCCGCCAGCTCCTGCACCTCCTCCGCAGCGAGTGGCCGCTCCTGGGCTACGCCTATCCTTGCCGGATAAATTTGATGGGGACTCTAAGTTTTGCCGTGGCTTTCTTTCCCAATGTTCCCTGCATCTGGAGATGATGTCGGACCTGTTTCCCACTGAAAGGTCTAAGGTGGCTTTCGTAGTCAGCCTTCTGTCCGGAAAAGCCCTGTCATGGGCCACACCGCTCTGGGACCGCAATGACCCCGTCACTGCCTCTGTACACTCCTTCTTCTCGGAAATCCGAAGTGTCTTTGAGGAACCTGCCCGAGCCTCTTCTGCTGAGACTGCCCTGTTGAACCTGGTCCAGGGTAATTCTTCCGTTGGCGAGTATGCCGTACAATTCCGTACTCTTGCTTCAGAATTGTCCTGGAATAATGAGGCCCTCTGCGCGACCTTCAAAAAAGGCCTATCCAGCAACATTAAAGATGTTCTGGCCGCACGAGAAATTCCTGCTAATCTACATGAACTTATTCACCTAGCCACTCGCATTGACATGCGTTTTTCCGAAAGGCGTCAGGAACTCCGCCAAGATATGGACTCTGTTCGCACGAGGCGTTTCTCCTCCTCGGCTCCTCTCTCCTCTGGTCCCCTGCAATCTGTTCTTGTGCCTTCCGCCGTGGAGGCTATGCAGGTCGACCGGTCTCGCCTGACACCTCAAGAGAGGACACGACGCCGTATGGAGAACCTCTGCCTGTACTGTGCTAGTACCGAACACTTCCTGAGGGATTGTCCTATCCGTCCTCCCCGCCTGGAAAGACGTACGCTGACTCCGCACAAAGGTGAGACAGTCCTTGATGTCTACTCTGCTTCTCCACGTCTTACAGTGCCTGTGCGGATGTCTGCCTCTGCCTTCTCCTTCCCTGCTGTGGCCTTCTTGGACTCTGGATCTGCAGGAAATTTTATTTTGGCCTCTCTCGTCAACAGGTTCAACATCCCGGTGACCAGTCTCGCCAGACCCCTCTACATCAATTGTGTAAATAATGAAAGATTGGACTGTACCATACGTTTCCGCACGGAGCCCCTTCTTATGAGCATCGGATCTCATCATGAGAGGATTGAACTTTTGGTCCTCCCCAATTGCACCTCAGAAATTCTCCTTGGACTTCCCTGGCTTCAACTTCATTCCCCAACCCTGGATTGGTCCACTGGGGAGATCAAGAGTTGGGGGTCCTCTTGTTCCAAGAACTGTCTAAAACCGGTTCCCAGTAACCCTTGCCGTAACCCTGTGGTTCCTCCAGTAACCGGTCTCCCTAAGGCCTATATGGACTTCGCGGATGTTTTCTGCAAAAAACAAGCTGAGACTCTACCTCCTCACAGGCCTTATGATTGCCCTATCGACCTCCTCCCGGGCACTACTCCACCCCGGGGCAGAATTTATCCTCTCTCTGCCCCAGAGACTCTTGCCATGTCCGAATACGTCCAGGAGAATCTAAAAAAGGGCTTTATCCGTAAATCCTCCTCTCCTGCCGGAGCCGGATTTTTCTTTGTGTCCAAAAAAGATGGCTCCCTACGTCCTTGCATTGACTACCGCGGTCTTAATAAAATCACGGTTAAGAACCGCTACCCCTTACCCCTCATCTCTGAACTCTTTGATCGCCTCCAAGGTGCCCACATCTTCACTAAATTGGACTTAAGAGGCGCCTATAACCTCATCCGCATCAGAGAGGGGGACGAGTGGAAAACGGCATTTAACACCAGAGATGGACACTTTGAGTATCTGGTCATGCCCTTTGGACTGTGCAATGCCCCTGCCGTCTTCCAAGACTTTGTCAATGAAATTTTTCGTGATCTGTTATACTCCTGTGTTGTTGTATATCTGGACGATATCCTAATTTTTTCTGCCAATCTAGAAGAACACCGCCAGCATGTCCGTATGGTTCTTCAGAGACTTCGTGACAACCAACTCTATGCCAAAATTGAGAAATGTCTGTTTGAATGCCAATCTCTTCCTTTTCTAGGATATTTGGTCTCTGGCCAGGGACTACAGATGGATCCAGACAAACTCTCTGCCGTCTTAGATTGGCCACGCCCCTCCGGACTCCGTGCTATCCAACGCTTTTTGGGGTTCGCCAATTATTACAGGCAATTTATTCCACATTTTTCTACCATTGTGGCTCCTATCGTGGCTTTAACCAAAAAAAATGCTGATCCCAAGTCCTGGCCTCCTCAAGCAGAAGACGCCTTTAAACGACTCAAGTCTGCCTTTTCTTCGGCTCCCGTGCTCTCCAGACCTGACCCTTCCAAACCCTTCCTATTGGAGGTTGATGCCTCCTCAGTGGGAGCTGGAGCTGTTCTTCTACAAAAAAATTCTTCCGGGCATGCTGTCACTTGTGGTTTTTTCTCTAGGACCTTCTCTCCAGCGGAGAGGAACTACTCCATCGGGGATCGAGAGCTTCTAGCCATTAAATTAGCACTTGAGGAATGGAGGCATCTGCTGGAGGGATCAAGATTTCCTGTTATTATCTACACCGACCACAAGAACCTCTCCTACCTCCAGTCTGCCCAACGGCTGAATCCTCGCCAGGCCCGGTGGTCTCTGTTCTTTGCCCGATTTAATTTTGAGATTCACTTTCGTCCTGCCGATAAGAACATTAGGGCCGATGCTCTCTCTCGTTCCTCGGATGC
Source organism: Hyla sarda (assembly GCF_029499605.1). Taxonomy (NCBI): domain Eukaryota; kingdom Metazoa; phylum Chordata; class Amphibia; order Anura; family Hylidae; genus Hyla; species Hyla sarda. Next base: position 403,840,986 of record NC_079191.1, read on the forward strand.
CTCAGAAGTTGATCTCCCTCCGCAACACATCATTCCACCTGACTGCCTGATCTCCACTTCTCCTGCCTCCATCAGGCAGACTCCTCCAGGAAAGACCTTTGTTTCTCCACGCCAACGCCTCGGAATCCTCAAATGGGGTCACTCCTCCCATCTCGCAGGTCATGCGGGCATCAAGAAATCTGTGCAACTCATCTCCCGCTTCTATTGGTGGCCGACTCTGGAGACGGATGTTGGGGACTTTGTGCGAGCCTGCACTATCTGTGCCCGGGATAAGACTCCTCGCCAGAAGCCCGCTGGTTTTCTTCATCCTCTGCCTGTCCCCGAACAGCCTTGGTCTCTGATTGGTATGGATTTTATTACTGATTTACCCCCTTCCCGTGGCAACACTGTTATTTGGGTGGTCGTTGATCGATTCTCCAAAATGGCACATTTCATCCCTCTTCCTGGTCTTCCTTCTGCGCCTCAGTTGGCTAAACAATTTTTTGTACACATTTTTCGTCTTCACGGGTTGCCTACGCAGATTGTCTCGGATAGAGGTGTCCAATTCGTGTCTAAATTCTGGAGGGCTCTCTGTAAACAACTCAAGATTAAATTAAATTTTTCCTCTGCATATCATCCCCAGTCCAATGGACAAGTAGAAAGAATTAACCAGATCTTGGGTGATTATTTGCGACATTTTGTTTCCTCCCGCCAGGATGACTGGGCAGATCTCCTTCCATGGGCCGAATTCTCGTATAACTTCAGGGTCTCTGAATCTTCCTCCAAATCCCCATTTTTCGTGGTGTACGGCCGTCACCCTCTTCCCCCCCTCCCTACCCCCTTGCCCTCTGGTCTGCCCGCTGTGGATGAAATTTCTCGTGACCTTTCCATTATATGGAGAGAGACCCAAAATTCTCTCTTACAGGCTTCTTCACGCATGAAGAGGTTCGCGGATAAGAAAAGAAGAGCTCCCCCCGTTTTTTCCCCTGGAGACAAGGTATGGCTCTCCGCTAAATATGTCCGCTTCCGTGTCCCTAGCTACAAGTTGGGACCACGCTATCTTGGTCCTTTCAAAATTTTGTGTCAAATTAATCCTGTCTCTTATAAACTTCTTCTTCCTCCTTCTCTTCGTATCCCTAATGCCTTTCACGTCTCTCTTCTCAAACCACTCATCCTCAACCGTTTTTCTCCCAAATCTGTTCCTCCCACTCCTGTTTCCGGCTCCTCGGACGTCTTCTCGGTCAAGGAAATTTTGGCTGCCAAAAAGGTCAGAGGGAAAATTTTTTTTTTAGTAGACTGGGAGGGTTGTGGTCCTGAAGAGAGATCCTGGGAACCTGAGGACAACATCCTTGACAAAAGTCTGCTCCTCAGGTTCTCAGGCTCCAAGAAGAGGGGGAGACCCAAGGGGGGGGTACTGTTACGCCGAGCGCTCCGGGTCCCCGCTCCTCCCCGGAGCGCTCGCTTCACTCTCTCCGCTGCAGCGCTCCGGTCACGTCCTCTGACCCGGGGCGCTGCGATCCCGCTGCCAGCCGGGATGCGATTCGCGATGCGGGTAGCGCCCGCTCGCGATGCGCACCCCGGCTCCCCTACCTGACTCGCTCCCCGTCTGTTCTGTCCCGGCGCGCGCGGCCCCGCTCCCTAGGGCGCGCGCGCGCCGGGTGTCTACGATTTAAAGGGCCACTGCGCCGCTGATTGGCGCAGTGGTTCCAATTAGGGTAATCACCTGTGCACTTCCCTATATTACCTCACTTCCCTTGCACTCCCTTGCCGGATCTTGTTGCCTTAGTGCCAGTGAAAGCGTTCCTTGTGTGTTCCTTGCCTGTGTTTCCAGACCTTCTGCCGTTGCCCCTGACTACGATCCTTGCTGCCTGCCCCGACCTTCTGCTACGTCCGACCTTGCTTCTGCCTACTCCCTTGTACCGCGCCTATCTTCAGCAGCCAGAGAGGTGAGCCGTTGCTAGTGGATACGACCTGGTCACTACCGCCGCAGCAAGACCATCCCGCTTTGCGGCGGGCTCTGGTGAAAACCAGTAGTGGCTTAGAACCGGTCCACTAGCACGGTCCACGCCAATCCCTCTCTGGCACAGAGGATCCACTACCTGCCAGCCGGCATCGTGACAAATACACACAGTGATGTCACAGTACAGGGATAATACACACAGTGATGTCACAGTACAAGGATAATACACACAGTGATGTCACAGTACAGGGATTTTATACACTGTGATGTCACAGTACAGGGATAATATACGCTGTGATGTCACCGTACAGGATAATACACAGTGATGTCACAGTACAGGGATAATACACACAGTGATGTCACAGTACAGGATAATACACACAGTGATGTCACAGTACAGAGATAATATTCACTGTGATGTCACAATACAGGATAATGCACAGTGATGTCACAGTACAGGGATAATATACACTGTGATGTCACAATACAGAGATAATATACGCAGTGATGTCACAGTACAGGGATAATATACACAGTGATGTCACAGTACAGGGATAATACACACAGTGATGTCACAGTACAGGGATAATACACAGTGATGTCACAGTACAGGGATAATACACAGTGATGTCACAGTACAGGGATAACACACACAGTGATGTCACAGTACAGGATAATACACACAGTGATGTCACAGTACAGGGATAATAAAGGCAGAACCTGTGCCCTGGAACCTAAGGGGGTCTGAAAGTACCTTTGCCACATAAGATGCAACTAATGCCAGTTGGGATTCCTGGCACAGATAATGCATTGTGACCCAGGAGCTTGTCCAATGATATTACAAGGAAGTGTAAGTAAACTCAATAGAAGCCATATTACTGGAGTCAGGAGGAATATCTCAGCTCCACTCAGGTATCACTGGAATAAAGCAGCAAGGGAAGATGGATTCTATTACACCGAGTGCGTCAAATTATTTTAGACAGCACAGATGGAAATATAGTTCAATGCTTCAACATCATTTGCCTTCAAGATGTTAAATTATTGATAAATTCTGCAAAAGATAATCCCCAAATGATATGTGGAGCAGGAAGTAGAGCGTGAGGGTTGTTGAAGTGAGATGAAGTAAAACATTTAACAAGCATAGATTATCCATAGCACATCACATTTCTATAACATGTATCTAAAATGTATGATATGAATACAGCCGCATCTGTGTCACAGAAGACGCCAGGCTCCATGGTGCCTCCCCGTACACTGCCCCTGAACTGTAATGAATGTTAAGGTGGGGGGCTGCTGCCAACATCTCATAGCTATATGTAGGTCTGCGGGGGTCCACCCCCAACCAGGGATCTTTTATATTTTTTAATGCTAAGCATACTTATGAACCTTAAAGGGGTATTCCAGGATTTATTTTTATTTGACTGTGTACAGGGGCTGTAAAGTTAGTGTAGTTCATAATACAGTGACCCCCACCCCACCCCCCGATCTACGATGGCCCCGACATACCTTAATTTCAACATGCGATGGCCTCTCAGAGGCCAACGCATGTTGAAGGCAGCATCAACATCCGATGCATTTGTATGTCGGGGCCATCGCATAAACGGCTATCCGGCAGCGCTTACGGATAGCCGTTTATGGGGCCCCGTGTAGTCCGCTGACGATCACTTACCTGTCTCGGGGCTCCGGCGCGTCCTCTTCAGGATCCCCTGCATCGTCGGCGCTCTCCGTCGTTGTCATCACGTCGTTGCGCACGCCGTCCCGTCATCCAATAGGAGCGACGTGTGTAGCTACGTGATGGCGGCGACGGAGAGGGAGGATGCCGGGGAGCGTCGGGGACACCCCGGGTTTGCGGCGACAGCGATGGAGGGTGACATCCAGGGCAGTGGTGACGGTCCGGAGTGGCGAGGACAGGTGAGTACAAGTTCTTATACCAGTGGTCTTCAACCTGCGGACCACCAGATGTTGCAAAACAACAACTCCCAGCATGCCCGGACAGCCGTTGGCTGTCCGGGCATGCTGGGAGTTGTAGTTTTGCAAAATCTGGAGGTCCGCAGGTTGTAGACCACTGTCCTATACTTTACATTGCACGGGTCCCTCAAAATACAATGGTTTCAACAAAACGATGGCTCCATTTGGAACGGATTACCATCGTATGTTGAGGGACCACTGTATAGTGGACACACACACACCCTCAGCATTTCCTGATCTTGGACTTCGGAGTCCAAAGTCTGTGCAAGAGATGGGGGGAAATGTGCTCTGGACAAGTAGGGAGACATCTAGTGGCAGCTTTTTTAAACACAAATAAAGCATAGGAAACGTAATTATTATTTTTTTTTTAAACAAAGTACATTAGAAAGATTTTTTTATTTACCACAAGGAGTGCAATAGCAAAAATTAGTTTTATGGTCCAAAATATTTTATTCAGGATACAGCATAGGTAATGTACAAACAAATCAAACATGCCTTAACAAGTACCCATTTTTTTTTGTTTTTTCACATCACATGTACAGCATACATAAGTTAAGTGAGAGGAAAAGAAAAAAAAAGAAAAAGAAAAAAAAATAAAGAAAAAAAAAGGAAAATAAAACCTGACGTACAGGGTAGCGTAAGGAGTAGTCCAGTGGTGACCCAGTGGTGAACAACTTATCCCCTATCCTAAGGATAGGGGATAAGTTTGAGATCGCAGGGGGTCCGACCGCTGGGGCCCCCTGTGATCTCCTGTACGGAGCCCCGACAGCCCGCGGTAAGGGGGCGTGTCGACCTCCGCACGAAGCGGCGGCCACACGCCCCCTCAATACAACTCTATGGCAGAGCCGAAGTGCTGCCTTCGGCAATCTCCGGCTCTGCCATAGAGATGTATTGAGGGGGCATGCGTGCGGAGGTCGACACCCGCTATCTGGCCGGAGAGCCTGGCCCCCGTACAGAGAGATCGCAGGGGGCCCCAGCGGTCGGACCCCCCGCGATCTCAAACTTATCCCCTATCCTTAGGATAGGGGATACGTTTTTCACCACTGGACTACTCCTTTAATGATAGTGACCATTTAAATAAGTTGCCTCACTTCTTTAGATCAGCTGATCCAACATATCTGACTCCCAGAATCCCTTGCAAACTGCTTAAAGGAGACCACCGCAAGCAAGGCATTTTCCCCTGCAGCGGCCAATGCAGGAGGAATGTAGTATGACATGGCAGCCTTCCAAATAATGGTTATCCATGTATAATAAAGAAAGTTGTGTTTGCCAAACAAGTAGCTGCTTGCACAGATTGACTCTCTGTTGTGGCTCAAAGAAAGGGGTCTCGAGTGGGGTACCCCACTTTGGTAATGGGACTTTTATTTCTGCTGCTATTTCCCCAAAGAATTCCATAGTGTGAACATACCTTTAGGGTACATTCACACCTACCAAATTTGCTGAAGATTTTATGCTGTTTAATCAATACAAATAAACAGTTAAACTCAGCATCAAATCCGCAGCGGGGTAAGGTATGTCCTCATTTACATTTCAGGCCACTTTTCTGGTGGATTCCACCGAAAGACTGAACATCTTTAAAGGGGTGCTCCTGTGGAAACTTTTTTTTTTTTTTTTTTTTAAATCAACTGGTGCATGAAAGTTAAGCAGATTTGTGAATTACTTCTATTAAAAAAATCTTAATCCTTCCAGTACTTTTTAGGGACTGTATACTACAGAGTAAATGTTTTTCTTTTTGGATTTCTCTGATGTCCCCACCACAGTGCTCTCTGCTGACCTCTGCTGTCCACTTTAGGAACTGTCCAGAGCAGCATATATTTGCTATGGGGATTTTCTCCTGCTCTGGACAGTTCAAAAAATGGACAGCAGAGGTCAGCAGAGAGCACTGTGGTCGTGACAGTGACTGCTGCAAGTGGAATCGCTGCTGAATTTCTGTAGTGTGAACAAGCCCCTACGTGTGAGTGTTACCCTTAGGGTCTATTCGCATATACAGTATCCTGCATATTTTTGATGCACGGGATTTAACCCCTTAAGGACTGAGCCCTTTTTCACCTTAAGGACTCAGCCATTTTTTGCAATTCTGACCACTGTCACTTTAAACATTAATAACTCTGGAATGCTTTTAGTTATCATTCTGATTCCGAGATTATTTTTTCGTGACATATTCTACTTTAACATAGTGGTAAAATTTGTTGGTAACTTGCATCCTTTCTTGGTGAAAAATCCCAAAATTTGATGAAAAATTTGAAAATTTTGCATTTTTCTAACTTTGAAGCTCTCTGCTTGTAAGGAAAATGGATATTCCAAATATTTTTTTTTTATTCACATATACAATATGTCTACTTTATGTTTGCATCATAAAATTTATGAGTTTTTACTTTTGTAAGACACCAGAGGGCTTCAAAGTTCTGCAGCAATTTTCCAATTTTTCACAAAATTTTGAAACTCGCTTTTTTTCAGGGACCAGTTCAGGTTTGAAGTGGATTTGAAGGGTCTTCATCTTAGAAATACCCCATAAATGACCACATTATAAAAACTGCACCCCCCCCCCCAAAGTATTCAAAATGACATTCAGTCAGCGTTTTAACCCTTTAGGTGTTTCACAGGAAGAGCAGCAAAGTGAAGGAGAAAATTCACAATCTTCATTTTTTACACTCGCATGTTTTTGTAGACCCAATTTTTGAATTTTTGCAAGGGGTAAAAAGGAGAAAATTTTTACTTGTATTTGAAACCCAATTTCTCTCGAGTAAGCACATACCTCATATGTCTATGTTAATTGTTCGGCGGGCGCAGTAGAGGGCTCAGAAGGGAAGGAGCGACAAATGATTTTTGGGGGGCATGTCACATTTAGGAAGCCCCTATGGTGCCAGAACAGCAAAAACCCCCACATGGCATACCATTTTGGAAACTAGACCCTTCGGGGAACATAACAAGGGGTAAAGTGAACCTTAATACCCTACAGGTGATTCACGACTTTTGCATATGTAAAAAAAAAAAAACATTTCCCTAAAATGCTTGGTTTCCCAAAAGTTTTACATTTTTAAAAAGGGTAATAGCAGAAAATACCCCCCAGAATTTGAAGCCCAATTTCTCCCGATTCAGAAAACACCCCATATGGGGGTGAAAAGTGCTCTGCTGGCGCACTACAGGTCTCAGAAGAGAAGGAGTCACATTTGGCTTTTTTGAAGGAAATTTTGCTCTGGGGGCATGCCGCATTCAGGAAGCCCCTATGGTGCCAGGATAGCAAAAAAAAAAACCACATGGCATACCATTTTGGAAACTAGACCCTTCGGGGAACATAACAAGGGGTAAAGTGAACCTTAATACCCTACAGGTGATTCACGACTTTTGCATATGTAAAAAAAAAAAAACATTTCCCTAAAATGCTTGGTTTCCCAAAAATTTACATTTTTACAAAGGGTTAAAGCAGAAAATACCCCCAAAAATTTGAAGCCCAATTTCTCCCGATTCAGAAAACACCCCATATGGGGGTGAAAAGTGCTCTGCTGGCGCACTACAGGTCTCAGAAGAGAAGAAGTCACATTTGGCTTTTTGAAAACAAATTTTGCTCTGGGGGCATGCCGCATTTAGGAAGCCCCCATGGTGTCAGAACAGCAAAAAAAAAAAACACATGGTATACCATTTTGGAAACTAGACCCCTCGGGGAACATAACAAGGGGTTAAGTGAACCTTAATACCCCACAGGTGTTTCACGACTTTTGCATATGTTAAAAAAAAATTTTTTTTTACCTAAAATGCCTCTTTTCCCAAAAATTTTACATTTTTAAAAAGGGTAAAAGCAGAAAATACCCCCCAAAATTTGTAACACAATTTCTCCCGAGTACGGCGATACCCCATATGTGGCCCTAAACTGTTGCCTTGAAATACGACAGGGCTCCAAAGTGAGAGCGCCATGCGCATTTGAGGCCTAAATTAGGGACTTGCATAGGGGTGGACATAGGGGTATTCTACGCCAGTGATTCCCAAACAGGGTGCCTCCAGCTGCTGTAAAACTCCCAGCATGCCTAGACAGTCCGTGGCTATCTGGCAATACTGGGAGTAGTTGTTTTGCAACAGCTGGAGGCTCCGTTTGGAAAAAGTGGCGTACCAGACGTTTTTCATTTTTAATGGGGAGGGGGGCTGTGTAGGGGTATGTGTATATGTAGTGTTTTTTACTTTTTATTTTATTGTGTGTTAGTGTAGTGTAGTGTTTTTAGGGTACAGTCGCACGGGCGGGGGTTCACAGTAGTTTCTCGCTGGCAGTTTGAGCTGCGGCAGAAAATTTGCTGCAGCTCAAACTTGCAGCCGGACACTTACTGTAATCCTCCGCCCATGTGAGTGCACCCTGTACGTTCACATTTGGGGGGTGGATCATCCAGCTGTTGCAAAACTACAACTCCCAGCATGTACGGTCTATCAGTGCATGCTGGGAGTTGTAGTTTTGCAACCGCTGGAGACTCCGTTTTGGAAACAGTGGCGTACCAGACGTTTTTCATTTTTATTGGGGAGGGGGGTTGTATAGGGGTATGTGTATACGAAGTGTTTTTTACTTTTTATTGTGTGTTAGTGTAGTATTTTTAGGGTACAGTCGCATGGGCGGGGGTTCACAGTAGTTTCTCGCTGGCAGTTTGAGCTGCGGCAGAAAATTTGCTGCAGCTCAAACTTGCACGTCCTCCGGAAGAGGGGCGGAGCGGGTTGCGGGAGTGACACCCCCAGCAGGCGCCCTGATTGGTCGGCCGGGAAACCGGACGACAAATCAGGGCGATCGTGAGGTGGCACCAGTGCCACCTCACCCCTGCAGGCTCTGGCTGTTCGGGGCCGTCGGAGACGACCCCGAACAGCCTGTAATTCCGGGTCACCGGGTCACTGGAGACCCGATTGACCCGAAATCTGCCGCAGATCGCTGGACTGAATTGTCCAGCGATCTGCGGCCATCGCCGACATGGGGGGGGCATAATGACCCCCCTGGGCGATATGCCCCGATGCCTGCTGAACGACTTCAGCAGGCATCGAGCACCGGCTCCCCTCCAGCTAGCGGTGGGGGGCCGGGATTTGACAGGACGTACTCAAACGTCCTGAGTCCTTAAGGACTCGGAAAAGGGGCCGTTTGAGTACGTCCTGCGTCCTTAAGGGGTTAAAGGGGTACTCCGATGGAAAACTTTTTTTTATAATTTTTTTTTTTTTAAATCAACTGGTGCCAGAAAGTTAAACAGATTTGTAAATTATTTCTATTTAAAAATCTTAATCCTTCCAGTACTTCTCAGCTGCTGTGTGCTCCACGGGAAGTTCTTTTTAAATTTATTTTCTGTCTGACCACAGTGCTCTCTGCTGACACCTCTGTCCATGTCAGGAACTGTCCAGAGCAGGAGAAAATCCCCCTAGCAAACCTCTGCTTCTCTGGACAGTTCCTGACATGGACAGAGGTGTCAGCAGAGAGCACTGTGGTTAGACAGAAAAGAAATTCAAAAAAAGAAAAATACTTCCTCTGTAGCATACAGCATCTTATAAGTACTGGAAGGATTGAGATTTTGAAATAGAAGTAATTTACAAATCTGTTTAACTTTCTGGTACCAGTTGATTAAAAAAAATAATAATAATAATAATAATGTTTTCCACCGGAGTGCCCCTTTAAAGTTGCAGATTTCAATGTAAACTAAATGACTAAACACAGCTTCAAATATGTGCCGGATACCGTACGTGTGTATATACCCAAAGGCAGTGGTCTCAAACTGTGGCCCTCCAGATGTTGCAAAACTTCAACTCCCAGCATGCCCGGACAGCCGGTGGCTGTCCGGGCATGCTGGGAGTTGAAGTTTTGCAACATCTGGAGGGCCACAGTTTGAGACCACTGCCTTAAGGGATAAAAGTGGATCCTTATTGACATGTACAGATCGCACTAGAATTGAGGCATCATGTATTCAGGGCACCGTCGCCCATATCTCATCTCTCTGGTATAGATTTGGTGAAGTGCCTTGTGTATAAGGATGAGAAACTCTCTCGCCCCACTGTGAGCCCTCTGCAGCCATTCTTTCCCCGGCTGGGTGATAATTAGGGAACTCGATTCATATGTAAAGCAGCTTGTTTATCCTCCCGGTGGTCGGAGCTGTTTATTTCGGAAAGTCAACAGGAAAGTTAAAAAGTGTGGGAAGTATTTAGTGATCATTGGGCAAGTTTCCCAGCCGAGCTGATCTTTTAGTAGCCACCCTCATTGAGACGCGGCCATTTTTGCCGGCTGACATGTGACATGAGGGGGTGGCGGGTCTGACTATGAACAGAGAGCTACTGGATGTACAGAAAAAAATAAAATAGGAAAATAAAAATAATAAATATTATGTAATAGAAATATAATTAAAATAACATCATTAAAATAATAATTGCCAATAAAAATGTCATTTGTGTCCAACTGAGAGGGGAATTGTTGTACATTGGGAGTGATGCTAGTGCCAACAAATGTAGCAGAGCTGAACTGTTTGTAACCGATCACATTGAGTGATATAGATTAGAGATGAGAGAACTTACAGTAAGTTCGATTCGTCACGAACTTCTCGGCTCGGCAGTGGATGACTTTTCCTGCATAAATTAGTTCAGCTTTCAGGTGCTCCGGTGGGCTGGAAAAGGTGGATACAGTCCTAGGAGACTCTTTCCTAGGAATGTATCCACCTTTTCCAGCCCACCGGAGCACCTGAAGGCTGAACTAATTTACGTAGGATAAGTCATCAACTGCCGAGCCGAGAAGTTCGTGACGAATCGAATTTACTGTAAGTTCGCTCATCTCTAATATAGATATATATTGAGTGATATGTTTATATAAACATAATTAATATAATATAATTCAATGAAATTTTAATTATAAATTATTATGGACATTTATCAACGGGTTTAGTCAGGTTTTCTTTACTATAATTGTCGCAAAATTGTTGCAACTGCGACTATGCGATTTTTCGTGCGACATTTTGACTGGAAAGTGAGAAAAGCAAGTTTTCCAAAAATTAACTACGTAGTAATAATTTTAAAATGGAGTACGGGTAGTCAGGTATTTATTAACTGCGACAGTCGCAACTGCGCAAAAAAAAGTCGCAACAAGGTTAAAAATTGACAAAATTTACTCCAGCTCAAACATGGAGCTGAAAAAGCTACTACCAAAGTAAAAAAAGGAAAAATTGCTTACGTGAAAGAAAATTATCAACAGGCTGAAACCAGTTGATAAATAAGTCACACATAAGCAAAAACAAAGTAAGGAAAGACCAAAAGTTTGGAAACACCTTCTCATTCAGAGTTTTCTTTATTTTCATGACTATGAAAATTGTAGATTCACACTGAAGGCATCAAAACTATGAATTAACACATGTGGAAGTAAAGACATAACAAAAAAGTGTGAAAATATCTCCTATTCTAGGTTCTAGCCCCCTTTTGCTTTGATTACTGCTTTGCACACTCTTGGCATTCTCTTGATGAGCTTCAAGAGGTAGTCACCTGAAATGGTCTTCCAACAGTCATGAAGGAGTTCCCAGAGATGCTGAGCACTTGTTGGCCCTTTTTGCCTTCACTCTGAGGTCCAGCTCACCCCAAACCATCTCGATTGGGTTCAGGTCCGGTGACTGTGGAGGCCAGGTCATCTGGCGCAGCACCTCATCACTCTCCTTCTTGGTCAAATAGCCCTTACACAGCCTGGAGGTGTGTTTGGGGTCATTGTCCTGTTGAAAAATAAATGATGGTCCAACTAAACACAAACCGGATGGAATAGCAGCCGCTGCAAGATGCTGTGGTAGCCATGCTGGGTCAGTATGCCTTCAATTATGAATAAACTATCAAAGCACCCCCACACCAGCACACCTGTGAAGTGAAAACCATTTCAGGTGACTACCTCTTGAATCTCAACAAGAGAATGCCATGAGTGTTAAAGGCAGTAATCAAAGCAAAAGGTGGCTACTTTGAAGAACCTAGAATATGACATATTTTCAGTTGTTTCACACTGTTTTTTTATGTCTATACTTCCACATGTGTTAATTCATAGTTTTAATGCCTTCAATGTGAATCTACAATTTTCATATTTTATGCAGAAATACGTCACTCTCAAGAGTGTCGTGGGTGCTGGAGTTAGGAATCCCAATCCTTAAATATGTATTAATGATAGAACTTCGCACACCACTCTTCACGGTAAAATAGATTAGATTTTATTAGCAATCCAAAAGTAAAACAGAATGACGTTTCGGTCTTACCAGGACCTTCATCAGATCAGGACCTACTTTACCGTGAAGAGTGGGATGCAAAGTTCTATCATTAATACAATTTTCATAGTCATGAAAATAAAGAAAACTCTGAATGAGAAGGTGTGTCCAAACTTTTGGTCTGTACTGTATATATATATATATTGAGTGATCTAAATATATATGTCATTTAAGTGATATAATTAAATTAAATTAAATTTTAATTATAAATAATATGATTAAAATAATACTAATTGCCATATAAATATATATATTGAGTGATATAAATATATATGTCATTTAAGTGATATAATGATATAAAAATAAATACAATTAAAATAATAATAATAGTTGCCAATGAAAATGTCTATAGCATTTGTGTATATCCAACTGAGAGGGGAATTGTTGTATATTGGGAATGATGCTAATGCCAACCAATGTAGCAGAGCTGAACTGTATGTAACCGATCACATTGAGTAATCCGATTGGTGGCAATGGGCAACTATACATTTTCTTTGCACGAATTTTGATAAATCCCTCTCTATACCGAAACCTATTGACAGAATTTGTCACATTGGATGTGTCTTTGCATTTAAATACAGTGTTATTATTTATTAAAGGAGTAATCCACTGTAAAACTTTATTTTATTTTTTTTTTTTTTTTTAAATCAACTGGTGCCAAAAAGTTAAAACAGATTTGTAAATTACTTCTATTAAAAAATGTTAATCCCTCCAGTGCTTATCAGCTGCTCTATACTACAGAGGAAGTCCTTTTCTTTTTGAATTTCCTTTCTGTCGGACCACAGTGCTCTCTGCTGACACCTCTGTCCATGTTAGGAACTGTCCAGAGTAGGAGCAAATCCCCATAGAATACATATCCTTCTCTAGACAGTTCCTGACATGGACAGAGGTGTCAGCAGAGAGCACTGTGGTCAGACAGAAAGAAAATTCAAAAAGAAAAGGACTTCCTCTGTAGTATACAGCAGCTGATAAGCACTGGAAGGATTAAGATTTTTTAACCCCTTAAGGACCAAGGACGTACCGGTACGTCCTTGGTCCTGCTCTTCTGATATAACGCGGGGTTACACAGTAACCTCGCGTCATATCACGGCGGGCCCGGCGTCATAGTGAAGCCGGGACCCGCCTCTAATAGCGCGCAGCGCCGATCGCGGCGCCGCGCGCTATTAACCCTTTAGCCGCGCGCTAAAAGTGAAAGTGAAAGTTCCCGACTAGCTCAGTCGTGCTGTTCGGGATAGCCGCGGCTAATCGCGGCATCCCGAACAGCTGACAGGACAGCGGGAGGGCCCCTTCCTGCCTCCTCGCTGTCCGATCGCCGAATGACTGCTCAGTGCCTGAGATCCAGGCCTGAGCAGTCATGCGGCAGAATCGTTGATCACTGGTTTCTTATGAGAAACCAGTGATCAATGATAAAGATCAGTGTGTGCAGTGTTATAGGTCCCTATGGGATAACAATGATCAGTGTGTGCAGTGTTATAGGTCCCTATGGGACCTATAACACTGCAAAAAAAAAGTGATAAAAAAAAGTGAATAAAGATCATTTAACTCCTCCCCTATTAAAAGTTTGAATCACCCCCCTTTTCCAATAAAAAAAAAAACACAGTGTAAATAAAAATAAAAATAAACATATATGGTATCACCGCGTGCGGAAATGTCCGAATTATAAAAATATATCATTAATTAAACCGCTCGGTCAATGCCGTGCGCGCAAAAAAATTCCAAAGTCCAAAATAGTGCATTTTTGGTCACTTTTTATATCATTTAAAAATGAATATGATCAATAAGTCCTATCAATGCAAAAATGGTACCGTTAAAAACTTCAGATCATGGCGCAAAAAATGAGCCCTCATACCGCCCCATACACGGAAAAATAAAAAAGTTATAGGGGTCAGAATATGACAATTTTAAACGTATTAATTTTCCTGCATGTAGTTATGATTTTTTCCAGAAGTCCGACAAAATCAAACCTATATAAGTTGGGGATCATTTTAATTGTATGGACCTACAGAATACATATCAGGTGTCATTTTTACCAAAAAATGTACTACGTAGAAACGGAAGCCCCCAAAAGTTACAAAACAGCGTTTTTTTTTCAATTTTGTCGCACAATGATTTTTTTTCCCGCTTCACCATAGATTTTTGGGCAAAATGACTGACGTCATTACAAAGTAGAATTGGTGGCGCAAAAAATAAGCCATCATATGGATTTTTAGGTGTAAATTTGAAAGAGTTATGATTTTTTAAAGGCAAGGAGCAAAAAACGAAAATGCAAAAACGGAAAAACCCCCGGTCCTTAAGGGGTTAATAGAAGTAATTTACAAATCTGTTTTAACTTTTTGGCACCAGTTGATTTAAAAGAAAATGTTTTCCAGTGGAGTACCGCTTTAACTTTTTATTTATTTATTTATTTATTTATTTATTATTTAGTTATTGATTTATTATTTTTTTTTTTATTTATTCTAAGGCTCTGTTTATCTCTAAATTGTCGTTTTCCTTAAAAATGTAATACATTTATGAACTACATATCCATCTGGAGTCTGTGCGCTGTCACCGTACCATTCCTTCTGTTGCACAACATTGGGGGTCACACAGACCAAACCCTTGGGCATCACTAGGTGACATCCATTGCCAATAAAATGATAGCCTCAATGCAGCATCACAGGACGAACAACACTTACTTATAATGGGGTCAGTTGGTTTCCATCAGGGTGTGCATCTATTAAAGTCTCCATTACAGATGTTCCCATGTGCAAACAAAGATTGTTCCTATAAAAAAAAAAAAAATATATATATATATATATATATATATATATATATATATATATATAAATACACTGCTCAAAAAAATAAAGGGGACACTTAAACAACACAATGTAAGTCCAAGTCAATGACACTTCTGTGAAATCACACTGTCCACTCAGGAAGCAACACTGATTGACAATCAATTTCACATGCTGTTGTGCAAATGGAACAGACAACAGGTGGAAATTATAGGCAATTAGCAAGACACCCCCAATAAAGGAGTGGTTCTCCAGGTGGTGACCACAGACCACTTCTCAGTTCCTATGCTTTCTGGCTGATGTTTTGGTCACTTGGGAATGCTGGCGGTGCTTTCACTCTAGTGGTAGCATGAGACGAAGTCTACAACCCACACAAGTGTCTCAGGTAGTGCAGCTCATCCAGGATGGCACATCAATGCGAGCTGTGGCAAGAAGGCTTGCTGTGTCTGTCAGCATGACCGGTTTGGAGGTAGATAAGTATTGGTGTGGGGTGGCATTTCTTTGGGGGGCCGCACAGCCCTCCATGTGCTTGCCAGAGGTAGCCTGACTGCCATTAGGTACCGAGATGAGATCCTCAGACCTCTTGTGAGACCATATGCTGGTGAGGTTGGCCCTGGGTTCCTCCTAATGCAAGACAATGCTAGACCTCATGTGGCTGGAGTGTGCCAGCAGTTCCTGCAAGAGGAAGGCATTGATGCTATGGACTGGCCCGCCTGTTCCCCAGACCTAAATCTGATTGAGCACATCTGGGACATCAGGACTTTCTCCTGTCACAAAATAACGTCCGCTGTTAATAACGGTCTGTGACGGGTTAAAACGGGTAATGTACAAATTCCATACACTATACAGTGGTCCCTCAACATACAATGTTGAGGGATCCGTGAAATGTAAAGTATAGGACAGTGGTCTACAACCTGCGGACCTCCAGATGTTGCAAAACTACAACAGTTGTAGTTTTGCAACATCTGGAGGTCCACAGGTTGAAGACCACTGGTATTGGAGGTTATACTCATGTGTCCCTGCCGCTCCAGACGTCACCGCTCTTCACCGCTGCCCTGGATGTGGCCGTCCATCGCTGTCGCAGCATCCCCGGGGTGTCCGCGGCGCTCCGACAAGGCCTCTGCTTCCCCGGCATCCTCGCTCTCCGTCGCCGCCATCAGGTCGCTACGCACCCCGCTCCTATTGGATGACAGGACGGCGTGCGCAGCGACATGATGACGACGATGGAGAGCGCCGACGATGCAGGGGATCCCAAAGAGGATGCGCCAGAGCCCTGAGGACACGTAAGTGATCGTCAGCGGACCACATGGGACCGTAAATGGCTATCCAGTGGCAGCTGAAGCAGTCAGCGCTGCCGGATAGCCGTTTATGCGATGGCCCGACATACAAAAGCATCGTATGTTGATGCTGCTTTCAACATGCGATGGCCTCTGAGAGGCCATCGTATGTTGAAATGATTGTATGTCGGGGCCATCGTAGGTCGGGGGGGTCGCTGTAATGGGATTTTGTAACAGCCGTTTTTAATGGTTTTCTTAACGGGTCATTATAACGGATCTTTAAAACAGAGAATTCTATAGTGTGAAAGCAGCCTTAGCCTAAAGACAAGAGAGTATACACAATACTGGTATATGCTGTGCCATAAGCTGTAGGTGTTGCTCCCCGACTGTCCACTAGATGGCAGTCTAAACACACTGAACATCAATAATGTTTTAATAAATTAGCAACCATTTACTCATCTAAATGGTACATAATGCATGTAAAAACAGCTTATGGGCTTAATGTTTAAAAGTGGCAGAAATCTCCCTGGGCCAGGAATGGTTTCAAAGCCTTCATTGTGGAAAACAAGGAGCAATTAGTTTTATTTTCTTAATTTTTTCTTTTAGTTTATCACTTTATTAGCTTTACTATTTAGTGTAGATACACCTGAAGGGTTCCTTAAGAGGGAAATATTGATTAAAGATGATGGTTGTGAGTGTTACACGCTGTATAGAGCGGAGTTCCCCAACCAGTGTGCCTCCAGCTGTTGCAAAAATACAACTTCCAACATGTGTCTCCAGCTATTGCAAAACTACAACTCCCAGCATGCCCGGACAGCCTTTGGCTGTCCGGGCATGCTGGGAGTTGTAGTTTTGCAACAGCTGGAGACACACTGGTTGGGAAACTTTGAAAGCTCATACGGATGAGCCCCATGGCACAGTGGCACCGAAATTATTAAAAACGGTTGCACCTAAACTGCTTTGATTTTTTCACCAAAAACTGGCGCAAGGTATGTTCATCATCTAGTTAAAGAAGCACTCCAGGATTAAATGTTTTTTATTTATTTAGTTATTTATTTTTATTTTTATTTTGCTTAAATAGTACAGAAAAGGCTATTTTTTAGAGAATAATGTGGATGATATTGTGTATGTCTTGTGCTTACCTCTTTTTGCTGATGTTGCAGGCACGGAATGGGCTCCATTTTGGTTCGCAAATCAGCAATGATGGGGGTTGTGTAATGCAGCCTATGTTTTCCATGAATGGAAAATGGCTGATGGTCAGGTGTTTGATCACTCCAGCAGGTCACCTAATCAGACTGCTAGTGCTGTCGGTCACTCAGGTGAACTCATTAGACTCATAAGTGGGTTGGGGTCAATTCACATTTAGGTTCTTACTCAAAGTGTGTTTTTTTTTTTTTTAAGAAAAGTATTGTCATGATAGTCTCAGTGATTGTCTGGGTTCATATGTTAAATTGTTTATGCATTTTACACACATTTATACAACAATTCGGCTATTTTGCTGGGATTTTCCAAAATCATGCTAAAAATGGCCCGTTTCTGTGATTTGCACAATTGCAGTACAATATATCCTTTTTTTCCACAATGATGGGAAAATCACGGGGGGAAAAAATGAAAAACCGCTGCAAGAAATGAAATATGTTAACGCAGCCTCAGGAAAGGTGTATAACTACTATATATCCGATCCCATAGAGATAGCAGCAGTATACAGATAGAGCTGAAAGGGAAGGTATATAACTATTATATATCCTGCTCCCATAGAGATAGCAGAAGTATACAAATAGAGCTGGGTGGGGGAAGTATATAACTAGTATATATCCTCATATCATAGCGATGGCAGCAGCAGTATACAGTTGCAGGCAAGGGCGTAGCTATAGAGGTAACAGTCGCACTGGGGCCCTGGTGCCTAAGGGGGCCCCAAAGCACATCTGCCCCATAAAAGACCATCATTATAATTGGCATATGGGGCCCTGTTGCAGATTTTGCATCAGGGCCCAGAAGCTACAAGCTAAGCCTCTGGCTGCAGGTAAGGTATATGACTACTATATATCCTGATCCCATATAAATAGCAGCAGTATACAGATAGAGCTGGGTGGGAAGGTGTATAACTATTATATATCCTGATCCCATAGAGATAACCGAAGTTTACAAGTAGAGCTGGGTGGGCAAGTGTATAACTACTATACATCCTGACATCATAGCGATAGCAGCAGCAGTATACAGATAGAGCTGCAGGTAAGGTATGTAACTTATATATATATATATATATATATATATATATACATATATATATATATATATATATACTGATCCCATAGAGATTGCAGCAGCAGTATGCAGACAGAGCTGGAAAGGGAGGTGTATAACTACTATATATCCTTATCCCATAGAAATAGCAGCATCAGCATACAGACAGAGCTGGGAGTGGAAATGTATAATCATCATTTATCCTTATGCCATAGAGATAGCAGCAGAAACAGTATACAGATAGTGCTGGGAAGGGAGGGTTTTAGCTACTATATATACTGATGGCATGTAAATAGCAGCAGCAGTATACAGATAGAGCTGGGAGGGGAGGCCTTAACTACTATATATCCTGGTCCCATAGAGATAGCAACAGTCTACAGATAGAGCTGTAATGGGAGGTGTACAACAACTATATCTCCTTATTCCATAGAGATAGCAGCAGCAGAGATAGAGCCACGAGGTTAGATGTATAACTACTATTATATTCTCATTCTTTAGAGATAGCAGCAGTATAAAGATCTGGGTGGGGAGGGGTCTGGGTGCTATCAGGATGGGATCTGTTAGTCATAATGTCCTCATGTAGTCCGCCGGAAGTCTGAAACCAGGTCTGACATCCTGTCAACTCACATTGAGCACAGTAACCTTTTTTTTTTAAATGTCAGACTGGTGATCACAAGACCAAGTGACAGTGATAAAGCATATAGATGCAGCTGCGCTGGAATAAAACAAATGGCTCTTTTGACTAGTGATGGTGAGTGTGCATAAAATGGGGGGGGGGGGGGGTGCGGAGTGCTTCTTTAAAGCGGATGCGCCAAAAAGATCAGCTACTTTATACTCTGCACACCTGAACGTGAAGATTCTGCACAGGAGCTTTGGAAACAGGTTTTTCTATACATAAAAAAAAATAAAAATACTTGGCACAAATAACTTATTTGGCACAAAACTGGCACATGACAAGTCATTTTGAAGTCGACTTAGAAGGCAAAAAAATTTGGCGCAAAAACCTGGTCACACCTCATTATTAAATGAAAGGCAACACCTTCATTTATGCCATTAGCAATGCAAAGTACATGACAGACGAAGAACCGGCGAGACTTTCGTTTTATTCCCTTCAATATTTCTTTTTCTTCCAAATTGTGTGTAAAAAATGACGTTCCTCTATTTAATATCAGAGATAAAGAAAAATACAATATGGACCCATCGCGGGGACCTCCTTCCGTATTATGGGGGAGATTCATCAAACCTGTGTATAGGAAGAGCATTGCTGTTGCCCATAGCAACCAATCAGATTACTACTTTCATTTTCAAAAAGGCCTCTGAAAAAAGGAAAGAAGCGATCTGATTGGTTGCTATGGGCAACTGCACCACTTACTCTACAGAGGTTTTGATATATCTCCCCCCCAAATATCCATACAACATGGGTCCATGTGAAGGAGGCCTTAGGGGCGGTGCCCTCCAAACTGGGGACCTCTAGATGATGCAAAACCACAACTCCCAGCATGCCCGGACAGCCAACGGCTGTCCGGGCATGCTGGGAGTTGTAGTTTTGCAACAGCTAGAAGCACCCTGGTTGGGAAACACTGCCGTAGACAGGTGGAAACGCAAAGCTGGGCGTTGTAGTTTTACAGTTTGGAGACCACTGGGCTAGAACTGCTTTAAAGGGGTACTCCGGTGGAAAACTTTTTTTTTTTTTAAATACACTGTTGTCAGAAAGTTAGACAGTGATTCACAGTATGTCCACTAAGGGATGCTAAACAGTACCAGAGAATACAATGGAACCACAGGGGGGGGGGGTATACACTAAAGTGTGTGCCCCCAGAAAGTTAGACAGGTTTGCAAATTACTTCTATTAAAAAATCGTAATCCTTCCAGTACTTATTAGCTGCTGAATACTACAGAGGAAATCATTTTCTTTTTGGAACACAGTGCTTTCTACTGAATCACGAGCACAGTGCTCTCTGCTGACATCTCTGTCCATTTTAAGAACTGTCCAGAGTAGGAGAAAATCCTCATAGCAAACATATGCTGCTCTGGACAGTTCCTCAAAATGGACAGAGATGTCAGCAGAGAGCACTGTGGTCATGATGTCAGCAGAGAGCTCTGTGTACCAAAAAGAAAAGAATTTCCCCTGCAGTATTCAGCAGCTAATAAGTATTGGAAGGATTAAGATTTTTTTTTAATAGAAGTAAGTTACAAATCTGTTTAACTTTCTGGCACCAGTTGATTTAAAGTTTTTCTCCAGAGTACCCCTTTAAAGGAGTTCTGTGGTGAAAAAAAACTTTTGCTGGAAGGGGGAGTGCAAACTCCCACGCCGGCCGACACGCCCCCTCCATGTATCCCGTAGAGATACATGAGGGGGGGGGGGGGTGTCGGCCGCGGCTTCCTACATGGGTCAGAATGGCCACTTCCGGCAGACTGCTGGGGCCCCCTTTGGGAGGGGGCAGCGCACTGACTCCCCGCAATCTATAACTTATCGGGGATGTAGTTTGCATATATATGACTTTTTGATCACCTTTTTATTCCTTTTTTTCTGGAATGTTTAATAGTTCAGACATCTCCACAGGCAGCGATACCGAATATATTTTTTTATTTGTAAAATTGGAAAAGTGGGTGATTACATTTTTTTTTTTTTTATTGGGCCAGGGGCTTATTCAAGTTTATTAAATCTTTATTTTTGAATTTTTTTTTATTTAGAGTACTGTTTATAGAAATCTTTATGGGGGAGATTTATCAAAACCTGTGCAAAGGAAAAGTTGCCCAGTTGCCCATAGCAACCAATCAGATCGCTTCTTTCATTTTGCAGAGGCCTTGCTAAAAATGAAAGAAGCTATCTGATTGGTTGCTATGGGCAGGTTTTGATGAATCTCCCCCTATATTACTGTTCAATCACTGATCAGTGATATTGGCAATCTACTTGCATGATCTGCTAGAAGGCAGACCATAGAAAATGATCCCTGGAGCGGCCCTGAAGCAGGTGAGCGGAGCTCCGGCGACCATCTTGACCCATTGCGTCGCGAGTGGTCCGGTGAGTCTCTCAAAGCCCTTTTAACACTTCGGATGCCGTGATCAGTATTGGCAGGCATGGCAGGCATTAGCATGATTGGTGATAGCAGCCCGGGACCCGCGGTCTCAGAAGTGACCAAAGCTTCTATGCTCGCTTAATAGTCCAGAGGAAACTCAGGATGTACATGTACGTCCGGGTGCACCAAGTACCAGACAGCCATGGCGTACATGTACGTCCTTCGTCCTCTACGGGTTATAGTATATACTGTAGGGATCGACCGATATTGTTTTTTTAGGGCCGATACCGATAATCGGTGGAGGTTAGGGCCGATAGCCGATAACTTATACCGATATTCTGGTATAAGTTATCGGCTATTTATCCCCCCCGCGACACCGCTGCAGATCATTGATTTAAAGAGGGCGCTTTAAATCAATGCACTGCAGTGGCTTTTGCGGTGCCATAGGCCGCCGCCGCCACCGCCACCCGCTTCTCTCCCCCTACCTGTCAGGGTGGTCCGGGCCATCCATCCTTCCTGTAGTGTCCGGCGGCATTCCGGGGGAGGGTGAACCGGTCCGGGCTGTCCTTCTCCGGGGGTCCTCTTCTCCACTCCGGGCAGGCTCCGGCCTAGTAACGCGGGGCATTATATGCTTATCGGCAAGGTAATTGACGATACCGATAATACCCAAAATCGTGATTATCGGCCGATAATATCGGCCAAACCGATAATTGGTCGATCCCTAATTTACTGCTGCATGAATAGTCACAAATTCGCTGGTAACATAATAATATATAATATATTACATACGCCATGCAATAAAAAAAAAATAAAAAAATAATATATATATATATATATATATATACACACACACAACAGACGGTATTAGCCTCATTGTTCCAAACTCCGTAGCTGCCATCTCTACACGGAGACGAGATCACCCTAGAAGTTTTATCTATGATTTTCCTGCATGTTGTAATGTGAGTTTTAGTAATTGCCGTACTGTCAAAGCCCGCATGCTATGTCACATCATATGTAGTGCAGCTGCGGTTGCAGAGAAGAAAGTAGGAGGAGATACGGCTCGGATGATAACAAGCTATTTTCTCATTTAGTTAATTTCTGCAATGATTTGACAATGGAAGACTTACAGTGTGCGCGAGATGTAAATGGCTGCTTTGTTTCACTGACTATAGCTAGGCGAGGAATTAGTAGATATGTATTATATAAGACATTCGGAGAGAAAAAAAAACTCAGCTGTAGAGATGTTTTGACACTGGAGAATTATTATATCTGCATATTGGGAAAATAAAATAATTAAACTGGCAATTTCATCAAAAAAGACAAAGAATTTGAGAAAATTTTCCATCGTTTTTTTCTCTGTTTTGTTGCTTCTCCTTTGTAAGATATCATCATTGTCATCTGCCGGAATAAACAGGTGAGGAAGGGTTTAATTTTATTTTGATATTGCCAGGCCTCATTCACATGGCCAGAATTTCTGAGCGCAGTCTGGCGGAAAAAAATTTGCACAGAAAATTCTTTTTTTTTTTATATAGGATTCTGCTGCACCGTGCATATGGCTGGATTTCTGCGCCAGACACATTGGCCCTTGGAAATTCAAATTGTATATCAGTTCTTTCGGCATTGCCGTCTATGGAGACAGCGTGTTTCCTGAGCGGTCCTAATGTTGACTGATGAGTCGGTGCCTGCCACAGACAGAATATCCAGCTGGAATATTCCAGAAAGTATGACGCGGTGTAAACATAGCCTGTGAGGGACAGTAAACCCTAACATCAAGGCGAAACGTATCTCATAGGTAGCCAAGGCAGCTGTAATATTGCTCACAGAAAAGGACGGAGAACCTCGGTCAGAGCAGGTCCTCCCATGCTTCTTCCCTGCTTATCAGGCCTAGTGGTCACGCTGCCTATACTTTCTCCAAGAGTAGTAAGAGCAAAACATGTGATCAAGGGTGCTTCAAGTTATTATACCGTATATACTCGAGTATAAGCCGAGTTTTTCAGCACGATTTTTCATGCTGAAAACGTCCCCCCTCGACTTATACTTGAGTGAACTCTCCGCCTGTCAATCCCCGGGCCTTCGTCATCATCCAGACCCCCCTTTCATTTTCTACTCACCTCCCCTCGGTAGGAAGGAAGGGTGAGCTGGTCCGGGCCATCTATGCTGCAGGGACTGTCCGGTGGGGAGGGTTAGTCGATCCAGGCTGTCCATCTTCACCGGGAGTCCCTCTTTTCCGCTCCGGGCTGGCCCCGGACTAGTTACATTGCCTTGACGATGACGCACAGGGATGAACGTCCCTGTGCGTCATCGTCAAGGCAACATTACTAGTCCGGGGCCGGGCCGGAGCGGAGAAGAGGCTCTTCCGATGAAGATGGACAGCCTGGATCGACTAACCCTCCCCACCGGACAGTCCCTGCAGCATAGATGGCCCGGACCAGCTCACCCTTCCTTCCCACCGAGGGGAGGGGAGTAGAAAACTAAAGGGGGGTCTGGATGATGACGAAGGCCGCAGTGGTCTTAAACCTGCGGACCTCCAGATGTTTAAAAACTACAACTCCCAGCATGCCCGGGCAGCCGATGGCTGTCCGGGCATGCTGGGAGTTGTATTTTTGCAACATCTAGAGGTCCGCAGGTTGAAGACCACTGATTGAAGGGATTGACAGGCGGTGATGATGAAGGGGGGGGATGATGACGAGGGGGATGATGACAGGGTGATGATGACGGGGGTCTGGATGATGACAGGGTGATGATGACGGTAGCATGCTACACTCCATAGCTTGCAGCAATTTCCCTTTGAATGTCCCTTTGCTGCGAACCAGGGAGGGAAGCACCCTACCGCATGCTTCTCCCCGCTCATTCTTCTGATCTGTGGTGATTTCAGCACTGAGACTCAGATCAATCAAAACTTTTGATACGTCTCTGTGACACGTCAAAACTGTTTTGAAATGAGAGGGTCACTTTTAGTGCATTTAATGTTTGTTGTTATCATTGCACACACAGAACATATGATTGATAAGATTTAATAGGATCCAATGATGAATTGCTTACTTGTTACTGAAGGGGTTGTATTTAGCTGGACCTTTGGTTACTATAATTGTGTCAAAGTTGGCGTCTACCTATCCTATTATTTGATATACTGGTGGGCCAGATACACCCCAAAGTGCACGAAGATATATCTGCCAAAATGCTGCCCCCTGCAGTCAGGAAATGGGAGTGACAAGGCAAAGTTTTCACAATTCCTCATGGGTTGTGCACCCTGAGAACTCCGATAACAACACGTAACTACAATAAGCCTCATTATCATTTGAAGCAGCAAGATCATTATCATTTACCTCTATGGCTTTTATGTAACTAGAAATTTCAGTTTTTATATTAAAGTAGAAAATAGCAGGACAAGAAGAATCCGACAGCTTCAGATCCGACATCAGGTCAACAGCACTGAAGATGTAACACGTGTCAGGTGATTCACACCCTTAATCGTACAGGGATTAAAGTCCTGAATCTTATGAAAATATACAATGTTTCAATGTAGAATTAAGAGTACAATATTAGGATTACTATTACTACTCTAAACTGAACATTTCATAGCTAAAAACTAAAGTTTGTGTTATAAGTTGAATGACTGTTACAATTTTTGGCACCATTAACGGTAGCTATTGTGGTATATTTGTATGTTTTGATATGACTAACTTAATGACCATAATGATTATTCTTCTTTTTACTAATTGCAATTACTTATATTTTATTTTCAACAGACAAGCCCTAAATATACACTGCTCAAAAAAATAAAGGGAACACTTTTTAACTACAAGTCAATGACGCTTCTGTGAAATCACACTACTGTCCGCTCAGGAAGCAACACTGATTGACAATCAGTTTCACATGCTGTTGAGCAAATGGAACAGACAACAGGTGGAAATTATAGGCAACTAGCAAGACACCCTCAATAAAGGAGTGGTTCTGCAGGTGGTGACCACAGACCACTTCTCAGTTCCTATGCTTCCTGGCTGATGTTTTGGTCACTTTTGAATGCTGGCGGTGCTTTCACTCTAGTGGCAGCATGAGACGAAGTCTACAACCCACACAAGTGCAGCTCATCCAGGATGGCACATCAATGTGAGCTGTGGCAAGAAGGTTTGCTGTGTCTGTCAGCGTAGTGTCCAGAGCATGGAGGCGCTATCAGGAGACAGGCCAGTACATCAGGAGATGTGGAGGAGGCCGTAGGAGAGCAACAACCCAACAGCAAGGAGGAGCAGGAAGTGCACTTCCAGAGCCCTGCAAAATGACCTCCAGCAGACCACAAATGTGCATGTGTCCACTCAAACGATCAGAAACAGACTCCATGAGGGTGGTAAGAAGGAATTGTGCTTACTTTGGCATTTGCCAGAGAACACCAAGATTGGCAAATTCGCCACTGGCGCCCTGTGCTCTTCATAGATGAAAGCAGGTTCACACTGAGCACATGTGACAGACGTGACACATGGTGTGGGGTGGCATTTCTTTGGGGTGCTGCACAGCCCTCCATGTGTTTGCCAAAGGTAGGCCATTAGGTACCGAGAGGATACCCTCAGACCCCTTGTGAGACCATATGCTGGTGTGGTTGGCCATGGGTTCCTCCTAATGCAAGACAATGCTAGACCTCATGTGGCTGGAGTGTGTCAGCAGTTCCTGGAAGAGGAAGGTATTGATGCTATGGACTGGCCCGCCCATTCCCCAGACCTGAATCCGATTGAGCACATCTGGGACATCATGTCTCGTTCCATCCACCAACGCCACGTTGCACCACAGACTGTCCAGGAGTTGGCGGATGCTTTAGTCCAGGTCTGGAAGGACATCCCTCAGGAGACCATCCGCCACCTCATCAGGAGCATGCCTAGGCATTGTAGGGAGGTCATACGGGCACGTGGAGGCCACACACACTACTGAGCCTCATTGTGACTTGTTTTAAGGACATTACATAAAGTTGGATAAGCCTGTAGTGTGGTTTTCCACTTTGATTTTGAATGTGACTCCATATCCAGACCTCCATGGGTTGATAAATTGGATTTCCATTGATAATTTTTGTGTGATTTTGTTGTCAGCGCATTCAACTATGTAAAGACGAAAGTATTTCATACGATTAGTTCATTCAATTAGATCTAGGGTGTGTTATCTTAGTGTTCCCTTTATTGTTTTGAGCAGTATAATATTAGAAGCACAGTATATCTATAACAAAGCACATTGTGGGGTAGATTTATTAATGGCGTTATGTCAACTTTCTGTGCTGTGCCCTTTAGTTTTGTACAAAAAAATGTGCAACTTTTTTTATTTTACTACATTCTTGACACAATTTTTAAATAAAGTGGATGGAGTTTAAAGAAAGAACTCGTGGGGCCAATAGATTTACTTTAAATGGGCCCTGCCATAGCATTTTTTCACACAAAAAATTTACACATTTTTGAACCCATGAATATTACAAATATACATATTATTTATAATAATATAAAAAGTGTTTGCAAATGACAGTCCCCATGTAAAATATGAATATAAACTGTAGTGGAAATCTAGGGATGGGGGGAATTTATCAGTGTTTTTTTGTGTTAGAGAAATATTGTCACACATTCAGTAAACATCCCCCCCCTCAAATGTCAGATTATGGTTCATAGAAAGTGCACCGATGCACTGAATATTCAATTTTGTCATGTCCTGCCAGGATATCCATTGTGGGGGGGAACCTGATGGATACTTCCGCCATATAGCTATGAGGGATGTCACTTTGTAGCATTCTTCATCCATAGATTCCCATAGTAAAAAAAATATATACTGTGTTCTTTACATTTTTTGTCCTATTGTATCCAGCAGAAATACGCAATCCCTAACATAAAACAGCCTGAACAGAAGCTAAAATAATTATTTTCTGGCCCCAACCAGATGATTGGGTGGTCTATGGATACGTTTGTCATATGCGCCAGCCAAGTTCCCATTATTGGAGCAAACAGCTGAGAACATTTCTAGGAAACTAAAGAATACATCTAAGCCTATTTGTCTTGGTTTTGGCTTCATAAAGCAAGGTCACCGCAGCTTTGCTCCTACTCAGAACTACATTACTGATTGTAAGTGGATTTTTCTTTTACATCCGATATACAATGGGCCCCCAAATGAAATTGATGGTATTAATCTGAATCTGGCCTTGCACTACTTTCTTTTAATGGTAAATAATGGTGCAAAGCTTAGACGCATGCCGCATTTAGTCACTGTTATGGCTGTTATAGCATGCACTAGCTATCATGAGTGGTGGCGGTACAGTTAGGGGTTTAGAAGTGGAGGAACCCCAGTGACCCTTCCCAATCATCTCCAAACTGTGGACCTCCAGATATTAGACCCCTACCGACCCAAACTGTGGACATCCAAATGTTGGACCCCTCGAAACCCAAACAGTGGACTTCCAGATGATTGCACTCCCACAACCTTCCAAGTCATCTCTAAACTGTGGACCTCCTGATGTTGGATCCCCACCAACCCAAAACATATACCTTCAGATGGTTGGACCCCCACCGACCATCCCCAGTCATCTCCTAACTGTGAATCACCAGATTTGAACCCCTACCTACCCAAACTGTGGACCTCCATATGTTGGACCCACACCAACCCAAATCGTAGACCTTCAGATGGTTGGACCCCCACGACCATTCCCTGTCATCTCCAAACTGTTCATTTCCAGATGTTAAACCCCTACCGACCCAAACTGTGGACTTCCAGATGATTGGACCCCCACTGACTCTTTCCAGCCATCTACAAACTGTGGACCTCCAGATGCTGAACCCCCATCAACCCTTCCCAGTCATCTCCAAACTATTGACCCCACCGACCCTTTCCAGTACTCTCCAATCTGTTAATCTGCAGATGTTGAACCCCTACCGACCCAAATTTTGGACCTCCAGATAGTTGTACTCCACAGACCCTTCCTAGTCGTCTACAAACTGCGGACCTCCAGGTGTTGCAAAACCACAATCCCTATTATGCTGTGAGTTATAGTTTTGAAACAACTGGAGGCACCCTTGTTGGAAAACACTACCATAAACTGTATCCTAGTAAATAGGAATACATGATGTTATGACTTTAAGTCAAGCCATGATTTTAAAGCGTACCCTTATGTTTGATAGCCATATGTAAAAAATACCCTATGTATGATTGCTTAGGTACCTACAGAGCTGAATAGGTTAAGTGGTCCCATCGTGAGCTGGACTGTCAGATAGTGACGCCATTGGTTTTGCTTTGGCACTCTCTTGAGTAAAGTAGAGGATTATCTGGATGCCTGACTAATTGAATAGGCCCCTGTGTCTGTATACTGAGCCCTCACCAAATACAACACTGATCAGAGAAGCCCAACCTTTCCATAGTTACAAGGGGGTGTTAAAATCTCCCCTACAAATGTTAGCTTGGGCTGTGAAAACCTGCATCACCCTTTGTCTCCAGTCGTTCTGAGCAAATATAATCATACTAAACATCCCACATTATCAGTCCTTTGCTTGTCTTAGCAGTCCACAGATAGAGGACAAACGTCCCACTTTCCCTGACCACAATGTGTGTAACGCAGAAGACAATCTGACATGTGGATACCAGTTCTTGCATGCTAACACATTACTACACTCAGTCCCTAATAAAGTTATGGGCTCTATTCCTGGAGGAGTACACCAGGCACAGCTCACTGATATATAGAGGGCTATTAATCGGGAGGGCTGGACTGTCCCGGATGCTTATCCGCTACTCTGCTCTGGGGTATTCTATGTCCCTGAAAGATAACAGCAGCATATGATAACAGTTCATGGAGAAAAAGAAAGGACGGATCACTCACCAGGATGCGGTATAACAAATCTTCTTTTATTCTTTACGTATCTGGCATGATACAAGCAAGCGGGTAGGTGGGGGGGTGTACTGATGGAACGCAGGGTCAACGAGACAACGACCATTTCGTTCTGGTATGGAACTTCCATACCGGAACTAAACGGTCGTTGCCTCGTAGACCCTGCGTTCCATCAGCACCCCCACCTACTCGCTTTCTTGTATCATGCCAGATATGTAAAGAATAAAAGAAGATTTGTTATTCCGCATCCTGCTGAGTGATCTGTCCTCTCTTTTTCACCATGAACTGTATAGTTATGGGTTCCTCTTCTTCCCACGATCAGTGCTGGTTCTTCTCATCTTCCCGTTCCTTGTCCCCCGTGAACAGTGTCAGACTGGGATACATACACAGCTATCCAGACTAAATGCATCATCATCTCTTCTGACCTTATAGGTCTGATTCATAGATGGTTTCTACTAAAATATAGAGGCAACCACTGTTGGATCTCAAGAAACCTCTTCCAGCTTGGCCCACTGGAGGATCTATTTGTAGGCTATTCAAACATGCCAACAAAGAAGGAGACAGGTTCCCACAAAGGAGATGGAGACAACTATTTTCTCTACAGGTCATAAGGCAATCATAGAAACACATAGATGTCAGTGCTAAGATACATGCAAATGTGTTTCACATGTCTGCTGTATTTGCTATACTTATAAATTAGAGGTGCCGACTTTGTCTTTTGATATATCAATCTTCGGCATCAATCTTGGTGGCTAGAGCTGCTAGAGTTTAAAAAAGTCCATTAAGTTCAACTTATATCCAAATTGTGTCCCTACTGTGTTGATCCAGAAGAAGGCAAAAAAACTCTTATGAGGCTAATGCCAATTGCCTCATACAAGGGGGAACACTTCTTTCTCAACTCCAAATATGGCATCAGAATAAATCCCTGGATCAGCATTCTATACCTATAATTCTATTATCTATAACCTGATAAAAGAGTAAAATGGAAAATTGGTCCGGTCCTGGCGCTAGAGCTCTGGATTAGGCAAGGATATAGGAACACGGTATTGTCCTTTTAAAAGGCTTTATTGGTTAGATACATAAGCTACGCGTTTCTGGTCCGAAACGGGGTGTATTGTTGGGGATGTTGAAGTCATCCATGATGATTGTGGAGTTGTCCAAGGCGAGGAACCGTATCAGCCAGGAGATGAAGTGATCAATGAAGGTGGTTACAGGGTCTGGTGGTCAGTAGATGATGGCCAGGCTGTGCCGGATAAGCAAAACCAGGAACCAAATTACAGCAGCATTAGGTCCGACTTGTAGACTGCTCCCAGGTTTAACTCCAGTGTAGTCACACTGGAGTTAACCTGGGAGCAATCTACAAGTGTACACATATACTTTTCATTGCTTTGTAATCTTACCAGCCACAGTTCCTCCTATAATTAACAGTCAGGGGTCTCCTCCACAATTAGCAGCCACAGCCCCACCCATAATTGGACACCTCAGTTCCCCCTATTATGGTCAGCCATAGTTGAACTACACCACAGGTTCCCAGAGTTACTTGTCCTACTGAGCCCTTTTCAGGAAGAAGAAAAAATACTCATCAAAGACTGATATAATATAGCCCATATATGTGATTAAAGTTACATCCAGTGACATCTTCTCTCATCGGAGTCATTCTCTTTTCATTTTCTTCTCCACCAAAGACAGCCATGAAGACTTCCTCCATATATCACTCATCTCTGCAGAGAATTCTGCCCCATTAGTGGACCATACAGTCATAATGTGATCCCATTCACAAATAATGTTACCCCTACATATTAAAGGGGTACTCCAGAGGGAAACAAATTCAAATCAACTGGTGCCAGAAAGTTAAACAGATTTGTAAATTCTATTTAAAAATCCTCAATCCTTCTAGTACTTACCAGAGGAAGTTGTGTAGTTCTTTCCAGTCTGACCACAGTGCTCTCTGCTGCCACCTCTGTCCATGTCAGGAACTCTCTGGAGCAGAATAGTTTACTATGAGGATTTGCTCCTGCTTTGGATAGTTTCTAAGAAGAACAGAGATGGCAGCAGAGAGCATCCAAGGTGATCTCGTACAGTAATAGTGCCCCCCTCCCCCAGCTTTCATACCGTAATAGTGGCCCCCTCTGCTTTCATACAGTAATATTGCCCCCTTAAACAAATAATGCCCCCTCTGAGCCAGTGATAATGCCCCCTACAGTTATAGTGACCCCTATGAACCCATAGAGTAATTGTTTAGTAATTAGGCCCCTGTGACTCCATATAGCAATAGTGCCCCTGTGACCCCCATATAGTAATTGTGCCCCCCAAATATCCTGATATTTCAATGCACCAGTCCAGTCCTAGTCAAAAGTATATTATGCTTCTATACAAATAATGCAGATATTTAGTAAATATCTCTCTTGTTATTTCTGGGACTCATGCGGGATGAAAATGGCTTTCCGAGGGCAAGATGACATTTTAGTTTAACCTTTATCACTTATGCAGTGCCTAAAAGCCGTAGGCCACTTGTGAAGATGACAATCCTTACTTGTGTCATTTCCCTTATTACTCACTTGGAAACAGTGAGGCCACTTGACCATAACCCTGACCTGTCACTGTACAACCAAAAGTTGTGTAGCCTCAAGCTAAGAATTGTATATTATTTGTCATTCAGCCTTTCTCTATCTTGTAGTTCCTCATACGTTGGTCTCCTATCTCCAAGATATTGTCGTGCTGCTTATAGGGACTTCAGCGCAACCGTCATGGCAATACTGAGTTCAGTGGGGTTTACTCGTCAGGTCAGTTCACTGTAGTCACACGGATTCCTTTGACTCCTCTAATCTCTTTAGCAATTTTAATAGTCTTCTTCATTGTGTATTGTTGTAGTGGTTATTAATACCATGGAGACTGAGATGTTTTTCACTTATTGTTTCATTTTCATTATTGTGATATGTAAACTTTGTTGTTTGGACTCCATTACTTATTCTTTGTCAATCTAGCTATACCAGAGTGTTAAAGGGGTATTCCCAGCTCGTAGCGTTATCCCTTAACCTGTGCAAGCTAATCGTGGGGGTCTGACCTCTGGGACCCAGCTCTCAGCAATGCTCAGATGCCCCATAGAGAATGAATGGAATACTCGACATTGTTCTGATGCCCCATAGAGAATGAATGGAGTGCTTGGCAATGATCGGATGCCCCATAGAGAATGAATGGAGTACTCGACAATGCTCTTATGCCCCATAGAGAATGAATGGAGTATTCGGCAATGCTCGGATGCCCCATAGAGAATGAATGGAGTACTTGGCAATGTTCGGATGCCCAATAGAGGATGAATGGAGTGCTGGCCGCACACTAGGTGCCCTCCCATAATTCAGGGGACAAGCGATTGCACCCCCGCCAATCCTTCCCAGTCAAACTGTGGACCTCCAGATGTTTCAAATATACAACTCCCAGCTGTTGGCCGTCCGGGTATGCTGGGAGTTGTAGTTATGCAGCACCTGAGGTCCACAGTTTAAAGACCACTGGCATATCCTGTGAGTTTAGAATACCCTTTTAATAACATACTTAGAGCACCTTGAAATATTATTGACACTATAAGGCAGAGATGGAGATTGGGGCGGAAGAGTGGGGTGTTAAGTGGTCTTTGTTATCCTATGTACTTTTATATAGCATGTAACCATATACCATGCCAGATTTTTTTTTTTTTTTACAAATCAGTATGCTTAAAATGTGAAAAGGGTGTGAGTTAAATTTTTTTTATCTATAATTAAAAATAATATATGTTTTACTATTTACTTCACGTTTTTTAAGTCCCCATTAAGGGTTATGTATAGCAGTCATTTGATTGCTATTACTGTTCAGTGCTATACAATGGCATGGCACTGATCAGCAATATCGGTGATCTACTTGTACAGCCTGCCTCTGTAAGCGAGACTATACAGGAAGATCACCGCATGACAGTAAGATACCTCTGGCCACCATCTTCACTCATCGGACCCCCGTGATCATGACCCCCGTGACCCCCGATGAGTGTCCCCAAAGCCTCGCAACTGTTTTGGATCAGCACTGATCGTGGCATCTAAAGGGTTAATGGCAGGCATCAATAAACGTACATTCTAGTGTGCTAAGTCCCGGGCGGCCAAAGCCTATATTTACCTCCTGCGTCCTCTAGGGGTAAAAGGGGTACTCCGCTCTAAACATCTTATCCCCTATCCAAAGGATAGGGAATAAGATGTTAGATCGAGGGGCGGTACATAGCCATCATACTTCCTCCCATAGATGTGAATGGAGTGGGCGTGGCAGCTGGCATCGCCAGCAGAGATCGCTCCGTGCACCGAATGACAGGGGTGCCGCAGCAGAGAACGTGGGGTCCTTAGCAGCAGGACCCCCGTGATCTAACATCTTATCCTCTATCCCTTGGATAGCGGAAAATATGTTTCCAGCAGAGTATCCCTTTAAGTAGACAAGGGAGAGGAGGAAAGGAGTCTGAGAAGTGGAGAAAGAGACGTGTTTCTTATCATCGCTGCTTGTACTATAGATTTATGGAAAATCATATATACTCGAGTTGTATATAATTAAGAAAGTTATATTAAATCGAGATGATGGTATTTAAGACTGGCTTCATACCCATCGGTTATGTAGGGACTCAGCTGCACTTTTTTATGTGTTTTGTATTTCGACGTTAGTTATGTGTTTATTGTTTTGTATTTCTACACTAGTTATGTTTTAATCATTTTGTAAATCAACAATAGTTATGTGTTTATTTTTATGCACTATATAGCGACATTATTTACTGACCTTACAATAAGATGTCTGTTTGTGCCCCTCAAGTGCATTCCTACCTATTCTAACAAAATCCTGCCTATGACACCGTGATAAAGGTACAATGAATAGGCG
Organism: Hyla sarda; assembly: GCF_029499605.1. NCBI lineage: Eukaryota > Metazoa > Chordata > Amphibia > Anura > Hylidae > Hyla > Hyla sarda. The sequence continues at coordinate 403,875,154 of NC_079191.1, forward strand.
CCAAGAATCTCGCCCTCCTCTATACCAGCCGCCGTGGAGGACATATTGATTGACACCCAACAGATACAACTGTAGCTGCGACCAAAAGACAACAACACAACTACGAAACAGCCTAACTGCAATGTCACAAAGCTGGTACGAGGCCTCAATATCACCCCTGCTTCTTACCTTGCAGGCAAGATACAAGAAAGGCACGAAAAGTCACCATGAGAACGCATATCCGGAGACAATGACCCAACTATTTGACATGAAGGAAAAGGAATTAGGCATTAGGTGACTTCATAATGACGATAATTTTCCCTGCATTTGACCTGCCTTATAAAGTAACGCTGAGGGGCGAGAACATATTAAACGTTTGTTTGCCGCCTCTGTTTTGCTTTGTATTTATGTGGTTATCTATTATTTGTAGGCTTTATTTTGGTTTGCCTGTTTGTGCCAAGTCGGTGCATCTTATCCCTGGGTTGAGGCAAGGTTAAAATGTGTGCATGGCGGATGAGCATACAAGTAACACTGCATAAATACAGATTAACTGCAACAGATGAGCGCGGCAGGCTTCATAGTGATCGTTGGGTACACACTGATGTCTAGGCTGCTGCCAGTTTGGCTTCTGTAGACACATTTGGGGGACAGTAGACTCAGACCACAATGCAAGTTGCTTAATCTTCTCCTTCTTACTACTAGTTTAGTAACTTTTTTTATATCTTTCCAGCAGGAGTCAAGTCCTGGAAAAAAAAAAAGTGAGGAAACTCATCCAAGATTTCCACTCAAGGGCTGGTCCTGCTAATGGGAACGGTGTACCTGCTGTGAAAAAAGTGCAGGTTCCCATGCATTGCTACAGGACTTGAGCCCTGCTTTTCCAGCCTGGAAAGCAGTGTTTCCAAACCAGCGCGCCTCCAACAGTTGCAAAACTACAACTCCCAGCATCCAATCTGAACAAGCAGAGCTGCAGTGTAAAGCATGGAGAGCGACAGTGTTGTTGCTGCCTGAGACTCTGACTGATGAGATAGGTGGTAGATTGAAAGGGGTACTCTGAGTTTCTCCTGGCTCATTCTAATGATCGTGGGGGTCTTAACACCCAAACCCCTGGCCAATAAAAACGTTTCCTATGTCTCTATGACATATCAGTTTTTCTTTTTTAAATGATAGTAATGCTGTAAAGGGGTACTCCAAGGAAAAAAAACATTCAAATCAACTGGTGCCAGAAAGTTATACAGATTTGTGAATGACTTCTATTTAAAAAATATATATATATATATCAATCCTTCCAGTACTTATCAGCTGCTGTATGCTCCAGAGGAAGTTGTGTACTTCTTTCCAGTCTTACCACAGTGCTCTCTGCTAACACCTCTGTCCATGTCAGGAACTGTCCAGAGAAGGAGAGGTTTGTTATCAAGGATTTGCTTCTACTCTGGACAGTTCCTAAAATGGACAGAGGTGTCAGCAGAGAGCACTGTGGTCATACTGGAAAAGACTACACAACTTCCTCTGGAGCATACAGCAGCTGATAAGTACTGGAAGGATTAAGATTATTAAATAGAAGTAATTTACAAATCTGTATAACTTTCTGGCACCAGTTGATTTGAAAACATGGTTTCCCTCTGTAGTACCCCTTTAAAGTATTACTATTGTTAAAAAATAAATAAATAAAAACTTTTGACATGTCATAGAGACATATCAAAAGTTTTGATTGGTCGGGGTTCAATCTTTAGAACAAGCCAGGAGTTAATCACTTCTCCTCTTCTTCTTTCTTCTCACTTCAAGTGATGGGTTTCATAGACTTTCTAAAGAAGCGGTCACCTGCAGGTCTTCTCCTGGGTTGCTCTAGTCATTGGTCGAGGTTTGGGTAAATTTTAGGGCTCTAACTCCTGGGATGGCCAACAATGAGATTGGAGGTTCCTGTGTCTAAATAGAGTGGTAGTCATGGGTGCATACTGCTGCTCCATGTAATATCTATGGGAATGCCAGAGATAGCCCAGTGCAATCTCCATTCTCCATTCAGATGGTCGACTTGGGACTCCATTCCCATGATCATATATTTATCCCCTATCTTGTGGATTGTAGATAAATTATGTTGGTGGGACAACCACCTTAAAGGAGTACTCCGGGATGTAAAAATTGTGTTTCAGACTGCCAGCAGTAAAAAAAATAAAGGGACGCATACCTGCCGCCGCTCCCCCGGTGCCTCTGGTAACCCGTTTCGGCCTCTACCACAATCATCTTCCTGTTTGCTGATGGTCGGTGAGTCATACTGCACTCAGCCAATCACCGGCCACAGTGAAGTCCCGCCTCGACTTTTGTTAAAAAGTCGCACAAAAAGTCGCAAACGGCCTAAAAAGTCGCAAATCTATACCAAAAAAAGTTGGCTTAGAAAAAGTCCCGTAAAGTCCCGGCCGCATCTATCACCCACCTCCCGCGTCTATCACTGACTGCCCACATATACCACCCGCTACCCACTGTTGTAAGACTACAACTTCCAGCATGCCCTTACAGTGAGGACATGCTGAAAGTTGTAGTTGTGAGGTGCAGGCAGGTGACAAGCGGTGGGTACCGGGTAATAATCAGGGGTTAGCACTAGCTGTTTTTGGGGCTAATACTAAGCTCGGCTTAGTAATGGATTCCGTCTATTAGAAAGCTTCCACTACTAACCCTGTTAAGAAAAGTAAAACTAAAAACTAAAAAAAAAAATGTATTCCAAAAAACACTCCCCCACAAGCCCTCGTTAAAGGGGTTATCCAGGAAAAACCTTTTTTTTTATATATCAACTTGCTCCAGAAAGTTAAACAGATTTGTAAATGACTTCTATTAAAAAAATCTTAATCCTTTCAGTACTTATGAGCTGCTGAAGTTGAGTTGTTCTTTTCTGTCTAAGTGCTCTCTGATGACACCTGTCTCGGGAACTGTCCAGAATAGAAGCAAATCCCCATAGCAAACCTCTCTGTGCAGTTCCCGAGACATGTCAGAAAAGAGCACTGTTGCCAATCAGAAAAGAACAACTCAACTTCAGCAGCTGATAATTATTGAAAGGATAAAGATTTTTTTCAATAGAAGTAATTTACAAATCTGTTTCACTTTCTGGAGCTAGTTGATATTTAAAAAAAAAAATAAAGTATTTTCCTGGAATACCCCTTTAACCATTTTATTAATATGAAAGAAAAAAAATGCTGATCACTGTAGCCCAAAGTAGTACTTTGCATACACGGAACAGTGTACGTAAGTCGCGTACATAAGCACAGCTTGATGAATTCACCCCAGTGTCTGCCATCAGAAGACAGGACTGAATGAAAACAATCAGGGCTCAAGTCCTGCAGGAACATGTGGGAACTGAGTTCCTGCACTTTTTCCACAGCAGGAATAACGTTGCCATTAGCAGGAGTCCTGCGAGACCAGCCCTTGAGTGGAAATCTCAGGTGAGTTCCTGAACTATTTTTTTCTAGGACTTGGCCCCCTGGAAACAATACATACTAACTAAGATTTGATTGGCGAGACATGCATTCAAAGAAGCGTCTTGGTAGCTTAAAGGGATACTCCGGCCCTAATACATTTTATCCCCTATCCAAAGGGGTCATGCCCCCTCCCATAGACTTACATTGAGGGGGCGGGCGTGACATCACATGGGGGAGGAGCTCACAAAGGTGGGTGCCGAATGACAGATTGCGGTGGGACCCCTGCGATCATACATTTTATCCCCTATGCTTTGGATAGGGGATAAGATATATTAGGGCCGGAGTACCCCTTTGAACTCTACACCCTGAAGAACATGCATCCGAAATGCACGTCGGGGTGACTCAGTTGGGCAGAACTCCTTGGTATGTTATAATGCATTGATTTACTTTACTTTGGTTTTGGATTATTCTGTGATAGGGTGCTGACTATTTTTTTTAACTAAATAACAATACAGAATATTTTCAGCTCACTTGTGCCTTTATGGATTGTTTCTATTCAGCCCTATTTCTATTCAGCCGACACTGTTTGCACTTTTACTCATGGGACTTCTAGTGTGGTATGAACCTTGCATTCAAATTATTTATTTCTTGTAGTTCCATTATGTAAATTAATATTACTATTTTATGTGCTTCGTCAGATGAATAGTTAGGGTGGTTGTGCATTTTAAGTACATATTTGTATCTATTTTATGCATTATATACTTTCCTGATATTGTTCTTTATATTCAATTTATTCTTCCCTTTTTTTTAAAGTTATGTAACGTGAATTTTTTTCAATAATGATGAATTTGTTTTATCACAATTTGTATTAATATTATTTTTAGAGATGAGCGAACTTACAGTAAATTCGATTCGTCACGAACTTCTCGGCTCGGCAGTTAATGACTTATCCTGCATAAATTAGTTCAGCTTTCAGGTGCTCCGGTGGGCTGGAAAAGGTGGATACAGTCCTAGGAGACTCTTTCCTAGGACTGTATCCACCTTTTCCAGCCCACCGGAGCACTGGAAAGCTGAACTAATTTATGCAGGAAAAGTCATCAACTGCCGAGCCGAGAAGTTCGTGACGAATCGAATTTACTGTAAGTTCGCTCATCTCTAATTAGTATTATTATCCTTTTCATTATTAATGTAAACAATATTAACTATTATTATTATTATTATCATTGATAATATTAATAATAATATTAATAACGATTTATAATGGTTATTTATTTCATAGTAATATTCTAGATCATTATATATTCTGCCAATTTAGAACACTTAACAAAAGATATTAGAAAAACATACAGATAATAATAATAATGATAATAATTATTAGTATTGTTGTTGTCATTATTATTATTTTTAATAATAATAATTCATAATGATTATTTACAATGCTTATGGTTATTTAAATAGTAATATTCAAGATTATATATACTGCAAACGTAGAAGAAAAACGTTAAGATATTAGACTGAAAACTCATTGGAAAGTGTTCAGTTTGAAGGAAAAAGTTTCCTCTAATATTTTTTTTTTTTTTTTATTTTTATAAATTATTTACATTTATTTTATTATTATTTTTTTTTTGTATTGACCATAATTATTGACCATTTTCGCAACTTTCTGCAGGTTTTTAATATTGTCACATTGAACAGATTTCTAGAGATGAGCGAACTTACAGTAAATTCGATTCGTCACGAACTTCTCAGCTCGGCAGTTGATGACTTTTCCTGCCTAAATTAGTTCAGCTTTCAGGTGCTCCCGTGGGCTGGAAAAGGTGGATATAGTCCTAGGAGACTCTTTCCTAGGACTGTATCCACCTTTTCCAGCCCACCGGAGCACCTGAAAGCTGAACTAATTTATGCAGGATAAGGCATCAACTGCCGAGCCGAGAAGTTCGTGACGAATCAAATTTACTGTAAGTTCACTCATCTCTACAGATTTCTATAGGCCTGTGTTGATCACCCTAAATATCTATATTTCTTTCCCTCTAGCTGTAATCCATCTCTTCCTTGACATTGTATTGGTATGGCATGGACACTTTCCCCCCAGCTGTTACTAGACACACAGCCAAGTGCAGGGTTTCCCAAACAATGTGCCTCCGGCTGTTGCAAAACTACAACTCCCAGCATGCCCGGACAGCCAACGGCTGTCCGGGCATGCTGGGAGTTGTAGTTTTGCAACAGCTGGAGGCACCCTAGTTGGGAAACACTGACATACCCTCTAAGCAGACACTATTGCTGCCCTAGTGTCAATTGTTTTCAATATTTAAAGAAACATTATTACATTTATTAATTCATAATAAATAATACAATATATCAATATAACAATATATATTCTAATTTTTTTAAATTTTACTTCAATCCACCGGTTACCAGGATCAGCCTCTTATTAGTAGGAAGCCATGTCTTGGTGACAGTGGGGGAGATTTATCAAAACCTGTCCAGAGGAAAAGTTGCCTAGTTGCCCATAGCAACCAATCAGATCGCTCCTTTCATTTTTAACAAGGCCTCTGCAAAAATGAAAGAAGCAATCTGGTTGGTTGCCCTGGGCAACTGGGCAACTTCTCCTTTGCACAGGTTTTGATAACTCTCCCCCATTGTCATCTGTTCATTAGAGACAATGGAGCGGAGTGTTTACTGACTGCGGAGAAGACAATTAACCATCCATGGGGAGAGTTGTGTCACCAAAATGTCAATGGACATGTGATTTAATGGCCCCTTCCTAATAAACTCCTCTCCAATGGCCTCTGTGTGAGGGCGTCAAAGATTATTTACAGATTGAGTCCATTCTGTAGAACGGTCCCTGGTCGGGGTGAATGTCTACAGGTGGGAAACAGAAACGAAAGAGGAAACAGGTTCCTTAACGCCTTAAGGACTCAGCCCATTTTGGCCTTAAGGACTCAGACAATTTAATTTTTACGTTTTCATTTTTTCCTCCTCGCCTTCTAAAAATCATAACTCTTTTATATTTTCATCCACAGACTAGTATGAGGGCTTGTTTTTTGCGCGACCAGTTGTCCTTTGTAATGACATCACTCATTATATCATAAAATGTATGGCGCAACCAAAAAACACTATTTTTGTGGGGAAATGAAAACGAAAAACGCAATTTTGCTAATTTTGGAAGGTTTTGTTTTCACGCCATACAATTTATGGTAAAAATGACATGTGTTCTTTATTCTGAGGGTCAATATGATTAAAATGATACCCATTATTATATACTTTTATATTATTGTTGCGCTTAAAAAAAATCACAAACTTTTTAACCAAATTAGTACGTTTATAATCCCTTTATTTTGATGACCTCTAACTTTTTTATTTTTCCGTATAAGTGGCGGTATGGGGGCTCATTTTTTGCGCCATGATCTGTACTTTTTTTTGATACCACATTTGCATATAAAAAACTTTTAATACATTTTTTATAATTTTTTTTTAATAAAATGTATTAAAAAAGTAGGAATTATGGACTTTTTTTTTTTTCCTTCACGCCGTTCACCGTACGGGATCATTAACATTTTATTTTAATAGTTTGGACATTTACGCACGTGGCGATACCAAATATGTCTATAAAAAATGTTTTTTACGCTTTTTGGGGGTAAAATAGGAAAAAACGGACGTTTTACTTTTTTATTGGGGGAGGGGATTTTTCACTTTTTTTTTACTTTTACTTTTACATTTTTTTTACACTTGAATAGTCCCCATAGGGGACTATTCATAGCAATACCATGATTGCTAATACTGATCTGTTCTATGTATAGGACATAGAACAGATCAGTATTATCGGTCATCTCCTGCTCTGGTCTGCTCGATCACAGACCAGAGCAGGAGACGCCGGGAGCCGGAAGGAGTGGGGACCTCCGTCCAGCGTTCTGAATGATCGTTCATTTAAATCGCGAACTGCCGCAGATGCCGGGATCTGTATTGATCCCGGCACCTGAGGTGTTAATGGCCGGCGGGTCCCTGGCTGCGATCAGCAGCCGGGATCAGCCGCGCATGACACGGGCATCGCTCCGATGCCCGCGGTTATGCTTAGGACGTAAATGTACGTCCTGGTGCGTTAAGTACCACCTCACCAGGACGTACATTTACGTCCTGCGTCCTTAACCCCTTAAGGACCAAGGACGTACCGGTACGTCATTGGTCCTGCTCTTCTGATATAACGCGGGGTTACACAGTAACCCCGCGTCATATCATGGCGGGCCCGGCGTCATAGTGAAGCCGGGACCCGCCTCTAATAGCGCGCAGCGCCGATCGCGGCGCCGCGCGCTATTAACCCTTTAGCCGCGCGCTCAAAGCTGAGCCGCGCGGCTAAAAGTGAAAGTGAAAGTTCCCGGCTAGCTCAGTCGGGCTGTTCGGGATAGCCGCGGCTAATCGCGGCATCCCGAACAGCTGACAGGACAGCGGGAGGGCCCCTTCCTGCCTCCTCGCTGTCCGATCGCCGAATGACTGCTCAGTGCCTGAGATCCAGGCATGAGCAGTCATCCGGCAGATTCGTCGATCACTGGTTTCCTATGAGAAACCAGTGATCAACATAGAAGATCAGTGTGTGCAGTGTTATAGGTCCTTATGGGACCTATAACACTGCAAAAAAAAAGTGAAAAAAAAAAGTGAATAAAGATCATTTAACTCCTCCCCTATTAAAAGTTTGAATCACCCCCCTTTTCCAATAATAAAAAAAACACAGTGTAAATAAAGATAAAAATAAACATATGTGGTATCACCGCGTGCGGAAATGTCCGAATTATAAAAATATATCATTAATTAAACCGCTCGGTCAATGGCGTGCGCGCAAAAAAATTCCAAAGTCCAAAATAGTGCATTTTTGGTCACTTTTTATATCATTTAAAAATGAATAAAAAGTGATCAATAAGTCCTATCAATACAAAAATGGTACCGTTAAAAACTTCAGATCACGGTGCAAAAAATGAGCGCTCACACCGCCCCATACACGGAAAAATAAAAAAGTTATAGGGGTCAGAAGATGACAATTTTAAACGTATTAATTTTCCTGCATGTAGTTATGATTTTTTCCAGAAGTCCGACAAAATCAAACCTATATAAGTAGGGTATCATTTTAATCGTATGGACCTACAGAATACATATCAGGTGTCATTTTTACCGAAAAATGTACTACGTAGAAACGGAAGCCCCCAAAAGTTACAAAACAGCGTTTTTTTTTTCAATTTTGTCGCACAATGATTTTTTTTCCCGCTTCACCATAGATTATTGGGCAAAATGACTGACGTCATTACAAAGTAGAATTGGTGGCACAAAAAATAAGCCATCATATGGATTTTTAGGTGTAAATTTGAAAGAGTTATGATTTTTTAAAGACAAGGAGCAAAAAACGAAAATGCAAAAACGGAAAAACCTCCGGTCCTTAAGGGGTTAAGGGGTTAAAGGGGTACTCCGGTGAAAACCTTTTTTCTTTTAAATCAACTGGTGCCAGAAAGTTAAACATATTCGTAAATTACTTCTATTAAAAAATCTTAATCCTTCCAGTACTTATTAGCTGCTGAATGCTACAGAGGAAATTCCTTTCTTTTTGGAACACTGATGACATCACGAGCACAGTGCTCTCTGCTGACATCTCTGTCCATTTTAGCAAACGTGCATAGCAGATGTATGCTAAGGGCAGCATGGTGGCTTAGTGGTTAGCACTGCTGCCCTGCAGTGCTGGGGCCTTAGGTTCAAATCCCACTAAGGAAAACAATAAATAAATAAAGACTTATTATTATTATAACATCAGCAGAGAGCACTATGCTCGTGATATCATCAGAGAGCATTCAAAAAAGAAAAGAATTTCCTCTGTAGTATTCAGCAGCTAATAAGTACAGGAAGGATTAAGATTTTTTTAATAGAAGTAATGTAAAAATCTGTTTAACTTTCCGGAGCCAGTTGATTTAAAATAAAAAAGGTTTTCACCGGAGTACCCCTTTAAATTTAGGGAAATTTTTATATATTACAAAAATATACTTGCAAATAAGACTAAGGCCATGTTCACACGGCGGAATTTCCTAGCGGAATACCACGTGATTCTTCCGCTAGGAAATTCAGCTGCAGCAGAGTCCCAATGATTTCAATGTTTCGGCAGATTCCGCTCAGAAATGCATTGCCATCTATGCAGGGCTGGTGCAAGGATTTTTGCTACCCTAGACAAAATCTAATTTTGTCGGCCTCTTGACTCCTTGCGGGGGCAGAGCAACGCCCCCATCAAGAGGGCGCTCTAGGTGGCTGCCTATTTTGCCTGTAGGTGAAGACGGCCCTGCGTCTTTGAAGATGGCACATTTCCAAGCGGTCCTAGTGCCGCCGAATCGAGAAATGTGCAGACATTTTCTGTCATATAAACAAGGCCTCAGGCTAGGTTTCCACTTTTTTCAATTTTTTTTGTTTTCTTTAGTTTTTTTTTTTTCTTGTTCTTTTTGAGTTTTTTGCCAGAAAGAAACAGCTGAAAAACTGCCACTGCATTTTCCTGTGTTTTTCTTGTGTTTTTGTTTTTTACTCCTTTAGCTGTTTTTCCTGTTTCTTTGTGCAACCTTTTTCTTTTTTACTCGTAATGACATTTTTTTTTTTTTTTTTTTTTTTTAAATGCCAGGAAATAAACGCCAATGCAAAACCACATTGCGTTTTTAATGGAAATTTTTTTTTCACCCATAGACTCCTATGGGAGAGAAACACCAAGATTCCATAGAAAAAAAAAAAGCCATATTCTCAACATGTTGGGATTCATAGTAGTTTTGCAACAGCTGAAGGCACCCTGGTTGGGAAGCACTGATCTAGAGAGACTATTTTCTTCCTTCTGGAAGAAAGATCATTTGAATATTTCTTCCCATGGAGTATTGTTTATAGGACTCCACATAAGAGGGATCTCCTCAATGAAAACCATCCATCTAGAAAAATATCCATCCAGAAAAATATCCATCTAGTACTCTTACCAAAGAAAACACTTCCTGATAGGTTAGTTATCTTCCTATGAAGCTGGCCTTGTGTGAGGTGGGAAACTAGACTGAGATCTCCTCTGGGGACATGATGTAAATTATGATCATCTCCATACAATGCTATAGAATATGTTGGTGTCATCTAAACAAAAAGCCATTAAAATTGCATGTAAGTAGATGTGTGGTCAGTATCAATAAAGATAATTTTTACCATTGATATGTTGACTTCTGTTGTTCCCACTTGTCGCTCTATACTTGAGGCCTGCCCTATGTCCCTCTAATCTTGAGGCCTGCCTATGTCGCTGTATGCTTGAGGCCTGCCCTATGTTCCTCTATAATTGAGGCCTGCCCTATGTTCCTCTATAATTGAGGCCTGCCCTATGTTCCTCTATAATTGAGGCCTGCCCTATGTTCCTCTATAATTGAGGCCTGCCCTATGTTCCTCTATAATTGAGGCCTGCCCTATGTTCCTCTATACTTCAGGCCTGCCTATGTCGCTGTATACTTAAGGCCTGTCCTATGTCCCTCTATACATGACGCCTGCCCTATGTCACTCTATAATTGAGGCCTGCCCTATGTCTCTCTATACTTGAGACCTGCCCTACGTCTCTCTATACTTGAGGCCTTCCCTATGTCGCTCTATACTTGAGGCCTCTCCTATGTCACTCTATACTTGAGGCCTGCCCTATGTCGCTCTACATTTGAGGCCTGTCCTATGTCTCTCTATACTTGAGGCCTGCCCTATGTCGCTCTATACTTGAGGCCTGTCCTATGTCACTCTATAGTTGAGGCCTGTCCTATGTCACTCTATACTTGAGGCCTGTCCTATGTAGCTCTATACTTGAAGACTGCCCTATGTCGCTCTATACTTGAGGCCTGTCCTATGTCACTCTATACTTGAGGCCTGTCCTATGTCACTCTATACTTGAGGCCTGTCCTATGTCACTCTATACTTGAGGCCTGCCCTATGTCTCTCTATACTGTCTCTCTATACTTGAGGCCTGTCCTATGTCACTCTACACTTGAGGCCTGCCCTATGTCACTCTATACGTGAGGCCTGTCCTATGTCACTCTATACTTGAGGCCTGTCCTATGTCACTCTATACTTGAGGCCTGTCCTATGTCACTCTACACTTGAGGCCTGCCCTATGTTTCTCTATACTTGGGGCCTGTCCTATGTCACTCTATACTTGAGGCCTGTCCTATGTCACTCTATACTTGAGGCCTGACCTATGTCTCTCTGTACTTGAGGCCTGCCCTATGTCACTCTATACATGAGGCCTGTTCTATGTCACTCTATACTTGAGGCCTGTCCTATGTCACTCTATACTTGAGGCCTGTCCTATGTCACTCTATACTTGAGGCCTGTCCTATGTTGCTCTATACTTGAGGCCTGTCCTATGTTGCTCTATACTTGAGGCCTGTCCTATGTCACTCTATACTTGAGGCCTGTCCTATGTCACTCTATACTTGAGAACTGCCCTATGTCCCTCTATACTTGATGACTTCCCTATGTCACTCTATACTCGAGGCCTGCCCTATGTCACTCTATACTTGAGGCCTGCCCTATGTCTCTCTGTACTTGAGGCCTGTCCTATGTCCCTCTATACTTGAGATCTGCCCTATGTCGCTCTATAGTTGAGGCCTGTCCTATGTCACTCTATACTTGAGGCCTGCCCTGGAATAAAGTCTTCATCTAGCCCTTTGTCTATGGAGCTCTTAGCCTCTCAGCCCTGGCTCTCATCGCCCCACAGCATTCTTGACTTAATAAGTCTCTGCCTCAAGTTTAAGCCAACTTGACCCTTCCCTTAATCCTTACCAACCCCATTCTACAGCCAAATGTGCAGGAGCCTGTCTGTGACTACGTGAAGGGGCATAGAGGGTGACACATGGGTAATGTATGAGGCTCTCATTTAGTTCAAGGAAAACAGTACAGAAATGTTCATCTTTGCTTTAAAATGAAATGAAAGGACAAAGATATGGTACCCTGATGACTTCTGCTAATGCACATGAGAGCAAAGTCCCAGTCCATCCTCTATGTGCAGAGCTGGAGAGGACGCCATCTCCAGTAATAATCCAGGACTGATGGGATCTCACTGCTCATGTTCTATTATGGAATCATAAAATACCACAATAGATCTATCTATCTATCTCATATCTATCTATCATCTATCTATCTCATATCTATCTATTTATCTATCTCATATCTATCTATCTCATATCTATCTATCTATCTATCTCTTATCTATCTATCTATCTCATATCTATCTATCTCATATCTATCAACTATCTATCATTAATCTAATTAATCTCTATGTAATCTATGTATAATTAATCTCTCTATTTCAAATCAACAGTATCTATCTGATATCTATTTCATATTAATATATTTCACTTCTCTACATTTATCTATCTCATATCTATCTATATACCTATCTATCATTAATCTAATTAATCTCTATGTTCTCTTTTTATATTTAATATATCTCTCTACCTACAGTATGTCATTCATATACCCATGTCTTTCCTTTTTTTTCCAATTAATGTTTTATTCAGTTTCAAATAAAAACATATAAACAAACATAAAGTACAATCACTGTGGGGGGAATTCTGCGTGATCTGTGATAGGTAACAGGGGGCCCGTAGGCTCCACCATGGACCCACTAGTCAGAGAGCCCCAAAGGGCAGAAAAGGTATGCCTAGAAGTGAAGGATAGAAGAGACAAGGAGGGTGGGGGTGGAGGCCAAGTCCAAGGAAGGCCGGCTAAAGAAAGAGGAGAAACCGCGTGTGCGATTCGCACCCAGAGCTTGGACTCAGAATTGTGCAAAATGTCTAATAGGCGAGCGTGCATCGCCGCATATAATACAGGCGGCAATCAGGCAGACCCACAGCCCCAGCCTCCTTAGGGCGATAAAGTGTCTCCCTTCAAATCCGCGACCGACCCGAAGCCCAGACAAAAGAGCCAAACTTGCTTTGCAAGTCCCTCCAGAACGTAGCAGAAAGTTTAATCGGTAATGTTTGGACTAAGTACAATAATTTTGGTAGGAGGGTCATTTTCAAGATACTAATCCTGCCAAACCAGGAAAAGTTATTGCGGCGCCATGACTGCAGGAGAGTGTCAAATTGTGTTAGAAGAGGAGTGAAGTTGCAATGGAAAAGACGGGATAAATCTGCCAGGATCTTTGTGCCCAAATAGGAAAGGCCTCCTGAAGGCCATGCAAAGGGAAAATTCAACTTAATGAGATCGACTGAGGATTGAGGGAAGGAGACATTAAGTGCCTCCGATTTAGCCACATTAATTTTAAAGTTGTACCATACCCCGAATCCCGACAGCTACAACATCAACACAGGAAGTGAGACATGGGGATTAGTGATGTATACCAAGAGATCATCAGTGAATGCTGAGCACTTGTACTCATGACCTCCAATGCTGACACCCGAGATATCAGGATTCCGACCGATAGCTGTCAGGAGATGCTCCATGACCAATACGTATAGTAAAGGGGATAAGGGGCAACCCTGATGCGTCCCATTATGTATGCTAAGGGATTGGGATAGGGAACCATTCATTTTAAGGCGTGCTGAGGGGTTTTGTTAAAGAGACAAAATCTTTGAAGTGAGAAGGGGGGCGAGACCTATAGAGGACAAGGTTTAATGCAGAGAAGGCCACTATATACTATCAAAGGCCTTCTCCGTGTCCAAGGAGAGAACCATCAAAGGGATCTTACGGGACTTAGCATAGTGAATAATGTCCAGGGTTTTAAGCATATTGTCACGGGCCTCCCTGCCCCGTACAAAGCCCGCCTGATCAGTATGGATCAAGTCCGGAAAGACCGGACCCAATCGTGAGGCGATCAATTTAGCAAAGATTTTCACATCTACATTCAGTAGAGAAATAGGCCTGTAGCTAGGACAGACCTGGGGGTCCTTGCCCATCCTCGGGAGGACCGCGAAATGAGCTAAAGTAGTCTGTGGAGGAAAAGGAGACAATGGGGACACCTAGTTGAAAGCTTCCAGCAATAAGGGGGCAAGGCGCTCAGCAAACCTCTTATAGAATGCGGCAGTAAAGCCATCCGGGCCCGGACTCTTGCCCCCAGGGATGGAGTCAATAACTCCAAGAACTTGACTAAAAGAGAAGGGAGCCTCCAGGAGCTCCATCGCCTCCTCAGGAACACGAGGGAGACCAACCTGGGGGAAAGCGTCCGTCCAGGGGCTAGCTGAAGAACTAGGGGGCAGATTATAAAGAGCAGCATAATAACTCCGAAATACAGAGGCAATCTCCGGAGTGGTGTGAACTACGGATCCCGAGACCTAGCCACATGTTCCCTCAATGCCCTAGCCAACATGCGCCCACTCTTGTCACCGAACTCGTATAATTTACTACGGCAGAGTTGAAAAATGCGCTAAGAAGCAGCGTCCAGCAGGCGACGAGCCTCCTGGCGCGCCAACAGAAGGTCATATAAAATAGGGAGAGTGCACGCTTGTGGGCCAGTTCCAAATCAGCAACCCTCTGTAACGCTTGCTTAAGGGCGTGCGCCTTCTCCTTTTTAATGCGGGTGCTGTGCTTAATAAAGACTCCCTGTAAGACACACTTGGCAGCCTCCCATTTCATCATAGGGGAAGTGGAATCCTGGGCATGATCAATAATGAAATTAGAGACTGATTGTTCGACATCTGCAACACATACAGAGTCCAAAAGAAGGGAATCGTTTAAACGCCAGGTCCACTCCCCTTTAGAAAGAAAGGGCAAGTGCAGAGTGCAGATCACAGGGGCGTGATCAGACCATAGAATATTCCCAATAGTTGAGGGTGTCAACCACGGGAGAACGTTATGTTGTAAAAGGATATAATCTATCCTGCTATAAGAACCGTGAGGGGCCGAATAAAAGCTATGCTGGATGAAGAAGCCGCCAGGCATGGCAAAGCTGCAATAGGGAAAAGGCCCGCTTAAGGTGCTTTATGGCTGAGTAAGACATACTAGAGCGGCCCGTTGAATTATCTAGCGTGGAATCTAGAGTGAGGTTGATGTCGCCACACAGGAGAACAGTGCCCTTGACTAAAGGGAGGACAGTGTCCACCCAATTCAGCAAGAAAGAGATTTGGTTATGGTTAGGGGCGTATACGTTTAGAATTGTAAACACGTGGCCACCGACTGACAGGGTAAGGACAATGTAACGGGGGTCCGGATCAATCGTGCAATACAGAACCCTGTGAGGAAGCGATTTGTGAATGGCAATCGCCACCCCACAAGACCTGGAGTGCCGATTGTCCGCACAATACCAAGTGGTGTAGTGAGGGTGTTTAAGAGAGGGTGCATGGCCTACCTTGAAGTGGGTTTCTTGAAAGCACACCAGGTGAGCTCTCTGTTTGTGGAAGTGGTGTAAGACTTGAGCTCACTTTTCCGGAGTATTGAGCCCCTTCGCATTGAAGGAGACAACTTTTAGATCCGCCATACTCAAGCCCAAGGAGAGGAGAAAACAAAAAGCTAAATTAGTACTGAGAGAAAATAAATTGTAGAGAGAAATTGTGGGAGCTACTGCTGTGTTAACTAGCAACTATGTGTAAGAAAAAATACCCGGCACCGCAAAGGTCCAGGGTACCCTGCACCTATTGGAGGGTAGAACTAGCCAGGCAGAGAAAGGCTGGGGCTCCGGCACTGCCAAAAAGAGGGGTAAAAAAATGTAACGTGGATGAGGAACAAGGGACCAGGTGCAATCAAAAATACACTGAAGTAACCTCAAGTGGGGAGCTCTAGAAAAATTGGGGAAGATGGGAAAACAAGATAGGGACCAGGGAGGAAGACATGAGGGCAGAAATTATGCAAAGAAAAGACACCCCAAAGTATCAGATTACGGCAATACAAGGATGGGTACATGACATAATGAGAAACAATTTATGCACCGAATGCAAATCAAGCCGGCATCAGGTCAGCCCTTCTCTCAGCATGCCCAGGAGGGGAGCGTTGTGCAGAATTAGGCTCAAAAGCAACACGGGCTCGGGGACCCATTGGAGGTAGGTTGGAATGAGGAGCCAGTGAGGAGGAGGAAGTGGATTGGCGCAGCGGCCTTCTGGAAGAGGGAGTGTGTAGCATAGGCCAGTCCGGGAGCATGACCTCTGGCAAGTCCAAGTCCCTCAGAAAGCCCGGGAGGTCATCAGGCGAGCGCAGGGTGAACACACATCTTTTCTGCTGCACCATGAGGGAGAACGGAAACCCCAGCGGTACGGGATGTCACGGTCCCGGAGGACCTGCAGGAACGGCTTTAGCGCAGCACGCTGCACCAAGGTATGACGGGAGAGATCCGGATAAAGTTGAATAGGAGCGTCCTTGTAGGTAATACGTCTGCAGCGTCTCGCACATTGCAAAATGTCCTCCTTGAGCGTGTAGAAGTGAATCCTGCAAATGACATCTCTTGGGTTCCGGTCATCAGTGCTAGGGGGGCGCAACGCCCTATGTGCTCTGTCCATTTCTATATGTATATCAGGAGGACGGTCTAAGAGGTCATTAAAGATGGTAGTCAAAGCCTCCCACAGTTCATTAGGGAACACCGCCTCCGGCAACCCCCGAATTCTGATATTGTTTCTGCGGCTGTGGTTTTCACCATCATCCAAGTGTTGTTGGAGGCAAAACAATTGATCCGTGTGACTGCTCACCACTGACTGTAAGGCTTGAAGTGAGGTTCGAGTGGACTCCTGAGACACCTCCATTGCATCTACTCTAGCAGAGACCATAGAAAGTTCATTACGTAACTGAGCAAATTCTCATTTACATTCATCCACCACCTGTCTAGTGAGATTAGAGATGTCAGTCTTAGTGGGCAGAGAGTGAACCAGAGATTGTAAGTCGGCCAAGGTAATTGGCGTAGTGGCCACCTGGGCCTGGCAGGGACCCATTTCACAACTCATAGGAGGATGATAAAAGTCTGTCTCCATAGATATTGATCCAGGAAGAGGCAGGCTAGGTCTGAAAACTGAAGGGGTATTTTCCAAGCTGCAAGCAGGAGAGGTAGGAGAAGGAGCTGGGTGCAGGGGTGACAGAGAGTGGTGGCAGCAACCCGGAGATGTTGGAGCCCGGGAAGGGGCCCCCAGGGCTTGCATAGGAGGGGACACAGCCACCTGAGCCAAAGCCGTGTCCCAAGAGGATCCCACAGACCACTGAGGGGAGGGTGGCACTTCCACCACAGGAGGCACTGGTGGAGAGGCTGGTGGGCAGAGAGCTGACAGCATGCCAGGAGAGGGTGGTGAATTGACCCCAGGGAATCTCAGGAGAGTGTCAGCAGGGGGCTGTGATCCAGCTGGGAGCTGCCTGGGCGAGGGAGTAGGGCTCAGAGGTGGTGGCAGCAGCGTCACTCGAGGGGTTAATAGAGAGTCCCCAGTTAAGAGGTCCGGTGGAGAAGGGCCCTTAGGGGTGTGAGGGCCTGGCGGAATCCAGGTATCGCCCACACTCACTGGGCCTGAAGAGCCTGGATGGTCCGGAGCAGGCACTGAAGATGAGACCGGGGCCTCAGCAGCCAGGACCTGGCACGCGCCACCGGAGCTCGCAGAGGAGGAGACTCGGCCCGGTCCTTGCAGGGGAGCGAATGGCTCTGCAGGAGCACAGGACCCTGTTCGGAGGACACAGGTAGGATCCGGGAGTAGGGAGGCCGGAGAGACTGCAGGGATCACTTGCGCAGGCTGTCCGGAGCGCTGTGCAGCAGTGGGGCGCTCACGTGGCTGCGGCTCAAAGATTGCGCCGCCCTCCAGCGCGGGCTTCGGGGTCCGGGAGCGGGGCATCTGGGACCTTGTAAAATAGGGAGGGCGGGAGGCTTCACTTTCGTCCTCTTGTCTGATTTCCCCATAAATGCGGCACCGGTAGCAGGTAAAAACGAGCGGCAGGCCGGAGCTCCAGGCAGGCACGTCCTCACACCACCATGTCTAAACACGCCCCCACCCATGTCTTTCTTTCTTCTGTCTATTTATTTATCTTATATGTATGCAATATGTCTTATGTCTGTCTAGCTCATATCTATTTAGCTCAATTCTAATAACTGCCTCATAATTATTATCAAATATTTCTATCTTTATGCCTATCTATTTATCTTCTATCCATCTATCTATCTATCTCATATCTTTCTATCTATCTCATATCTATTTATCTCTATATCTCATATCTATATTGCATACAAAAAGAGAACAAATTGCATTTGTAGATCAAAAATTAGCTTTATTTAATTACAAAAAGACATTTAAAAACCCACACAGGGTATAAGGAATACAAATACAAGGATGATAGTGGCAATGAACCAGACTAGAAGTGGTTGCTAAAATAGGAAATATGAATTATATATAGTAAAGTGCAAGGGAAGGCATGTTATGATCTATCCCTGAAATCTGGGACTAAGCCCATAAATAACAATGTGCGGTAATAAACTATACACTCCATAAATACAGACATAGGTAAAACTGTATATAAAAACCACAGGGGGATGAAGTATACCTAGGTAGCCACATGCTGAACCCAACATTTCACTTACTGCTGCCCCGGATGAAGCAGTAAGCGAAACGTTGGGTTCAGGGTGTGGCTTCCCAGGTATACTCCGTTCCACTGTGGTTTTTATATACAGTTTTACCTATGTCTGTATTTATGGAGTGTATAGATTATTACCGTACATTGTCATTCATGGGCTTAGTCCCAGATTTCAGGGATAGATCATAACATAAGACAAAAAGAGCTGCAGCTTTTCAAGCAAAAAGAAGATGAAAAAAGTGGGTTTTATTTAATCCAAAATGCAACGTTTCGGTCGCCCGTGCTTGAAAATGGCCGCAATGGGAGACTGAAACGTTGCATTTTGGATGGAATATAATCCACTTTTTTCATCTATTTTTGCTTGGAGTGCTGCAGCTCTTTTTGTCTTTTATACTTTAACAGCCCTAGACCAAGGCTATCTATCTCATATATGTCTCATATCTATCCATCCGTCATTGCTCTATTTATATCTCAGCCTCACTTACTCATCTATTATCCGTTTCTCTCATTTTTGTATATAATTTTTTTTCTTCCTCTCCTTTCTTTTTTCTTTCTTTACACAAAACCGACAATTATCCCCAAAACTAACAATATTATTATCCCTTTACTAAATTTAAAGATACATAGACAAGGATGAACAAAGAATTCTATAATTCTATGAACCCAGCTGGCCCAGTTATGCCCCTCTAATATCTGGAACATGTCATCTATATTTGTGCGCCCCATCATATTATTTCTACATTTCCCACCCCAGCTCAGGGAGGATGAGATTCCGGCCCCTCCATCCAGGCAGGAGGAGGTTGTGTGCATTCAGCTGCTTCACTGCAGATACACAATATCCATCTTATGTTATTTTCCCTGCACCTGAGTAAAGTATTTGTGGAAAGCAATTGCTTAAAGCAGCAGCCCTAACCCAGTACAATGGCAGTCAGCTGGGAGAAGCGGAGGGGTCTGGCCTGTCCCCGGCCTGAGGTCTGATTGAGAGTGGAGACACCATGCTCCATACCTACCAGTGTCCTCATACCTTGGGATGTCTTAGATTTTATCTTAAAATTACTATTGATCTGTACTCTGAGCCGTCTCTTACAAAGTTCAGGATTCCAGCAGAGAAAAAAGTGTATTACAATTCTGCACTAGCAGCTGGGTTCCCTTCTCTGAGCTTTATCATCTTCTGATAGTTGAAATGGGTTATGAAACATTTTACAGGGGGTGGGGAGTGTATTTTTTATATCCTCGCTGAATAAAGGCAGTCACAGGTATTAACAAGATATATAAAGGCTGCAGTAGAGGGATGAGAAGCCATTGTAATAACACATCTCATAGGCATTATGAGGCAGAGCGGGCACCACTGCTGAGCTGGGCTCTCAGTGTGATGGGCTCCCAGCTGCCACAGAACTGCAGAGACAGGTACGACACTCAAAGCATGCTTACGCTTGTGGTTCTGCAATGCAGAGGAACAGGAAGAGAGAGAATGAGCTAAAACCTTCAATCTATTACAAAGCATGCTTAAAGGGATACTCCGCTCCCCCAATGCCTCCAGTATCGCTGCCCCAGCCTCCGGTGTGATCCTCTTCCTGGTGTAGGGGGTCAGACTGCAGATCAGCCAATCACTAGCTATCTAAAAGGAAAACAGAAGGCGCTCCATGTGCGGGATCAGCAGGTCAAGCCCATAGGGAGGGGGAGTAGATCTATCCCACGCCGCTTACCAGAGTTGGTTGTGTGCACACACACAACAATGGGAAGCGCCTGAAAGTAAATGTGTCCTCATCCGCAGCCCTCCTTAGAAACGATAGATAGGCAGTTGGACCGTAATGGTAGGAGATATCGGCGCTGGATGAAGGAACCAGGAAGAGTGCCGCATAAAATCAAGGCAGGTTTATTGGATGCATCGCGTTTCACTGCGCATGCGCAGCTTCATCAGGCATTGCCTGATGAAGCTGTGCATGCGCAGTGAAACGCGTTGCATCTAATAAACCTGCCTTGATTTTATGCTGCACTCCTCCTGGTTCCTTCATCCAGCGCCGATATCTCCTACCATTACGGTCCAACTGCCTATCTATAATCACTAGCTATGACAGGACACCACTGCAGCCAGTGATTGGCTGAGCTAGCAGGTCCTTCTCTGAACCCTATTCTCTGAAGCAGGAAAAAGACAGAAGATCGAGGACCAGATGAATCCAAACATGATCTTTAGAGGACCAAGGCTAAGTTTTTTTTATATATATATATATATATTTTTTGTCCAACGCCAGCAGAATATGAATTTTTCCAAAATGGCAGGTAATCCCCTTAAATTCATAGGGAATCTGTCAGCTCTAGATGAAGCTTAGAGCTCAAGTGTCAAAGAGGTGGTGCTGAGCCTTCACGAGGGGACCTCTCTCTGCCTTCATTGATTGAGGTTATGCATGTCAATCATTCAAAGGAGGGAGGAGGCTCAGCACCACCTGTTTAAAACTTGAGCGCTGAGCAGGATCTAGGGCTTACAGATTCCTTAAAGGGGTACTCCGCTGGAAACCTTTTTTTTTTTTTTTTTTTTAATCAACTGGTTCCAGAAAGTTAAACAGATTAGTAAATGACTTCTGTTAAAAAATCTTAATTCTTCCAGTACTTATTTGCTGCTGAATACTACAGAGGAAATTCTTTTCTTTTTGGAACACAGAGCTCTCTGCTGACATCATGACCACAGTGCTCTCTGCTGACATCTCTGTCCATTTTAGGAACTGTCCAGAGCAGCATATGTTTGCTATGGGGATTTTCTTCTACTCTATGGGATTCCCTTGCGGAAATTCAGAAGTATGAATGGGAGGGCGGAATCCCATAGAAATCTATGGGCTTTAATTTGAAGCGGAATTCCGCAAGTGGAAATTCTGCCGTGTGAATAGACCCTAATGGTGAGGAATAGAAAGAGAGAAAAGATGTAGGCTATTACAAAGCATGCATAGATGTGTAATTCCACAGTGCAGATAAGTGAGATGTTTACTGGTAATAAGAATTCTAGCATGCTTGCTTGCACTTGTAGTCCCACAATATAGCAAGGCCAGGCGTTACCAGGCCTGTCACACCAAGTGATTATACACCAGTCATAGTGTTAGCTGCAGAACGCCGCAGCCCCATCCATCCCTGCAGACCGCTAAGCCAAAACACAGGGCAAACTGCAATTAGATGAACGCGCTCCGTCATTAAAGAGCCCTGCTGAGAATTTCTGTTTAATAATGGTCTTAATTTAGTTATGATGGTAAATACTCATGTGAAAAATGTCAGTCTCTAAAACCATCCACAACCTGGATGTGCTCCAGTCTCTGTGTAATCTCATGTAATACACAAATTGCTATCACACGGCCCCATCTCATCGCGGAGGGTTCGGGGGCTGTTTTGTTTAAGAGCTCAGAGATGTGTTAATTAAAAATTAGCCCATAATTTGTTTGCATTTGGCATATTCATAACAAATAATTAGGATGTTACACAGAGCAAAGATGGAGTTCTATTATCAGCCCAATGTGTAGGAGCTCGCAGCCTCCGATCGGGATACATTGTGCGCAAAGCCCGGAGGAGACACCTAATTATTATTTCTAGCACTACAGCAGCTTTTATTTACATCAAGATAAATGCATTGTATGGGGGGTTAATTCTAGCTGCCCCGGCTATGTCTGTGCCGAGAATAGCATAGGGTTTACCTGAAACCCCTGGGGCCCAGGGAGAACTCTTTAAAGGCTATGGACACCATGTTTACATAGGTTAGCACTAGGCTTCATTTACACAGCAGAATTTCCGCACATCCGCACCAATTCCACATCCACATTCATTTGGGTGGTTTCTGGCTTGTGCGGATTTCGCACAGAATCCATGCAGAATCCATATGCGGAAA
>NC_079191.1:403905384-403907884 GCF_029499605.1 Hyla sarda
ACACACTGTAACATTATAATATTATAGCACTACACACTGTACCATTATAATATTATAGCTCTACACACTGTAACATTATAATATTATAGCACTACACACTGTAACATTATTGTATTGTAGCACTACACACTGTACCATTATAATATTATAGCTCTACACACTGTAACATTATAATATTATAGCACTACACACTGTAACATTATTGTATTGTAGCACTACACATTATAGAATTATATTATTGTAGCACTGCAAAATTGTAGTACTACATACTATGCTTTATTCTTATATTACTGGACGACACATTGTGCCTTTGGATCAGAACACATCAGGCCCCTTTACATGTGTCCGGCGGCGTCCGTTGTCATTTCCCTCCGGTGCTACAAAAGCTGTGCCGGAGGAAATATTAAACCAGAACCGAACCCATTCATTTGAATGGGACCGTTCGCAATCTACAATGATAAGCTGTGCTTTTAAAAAAAAAAAAATTGTAAAAATTTTTTATTTAAAACTAATTTTTTTGTGGCAGCTTTAGTTTCCATGCAGTGCACTAAAATCACAAAATCTTTCTTCTGTAGGTCGATACGATTACAACAATTCTTTCTCTTTTTGTCTGGTATGAAGAGACCAAAAATACACAATTAATCTCTATAATAAAAGAAATAAAAAAATATATATTTTTTTTTTAAACACCCTTACCATTTCCCATCATGGAAAAAACTGAGGCTCTGAAAAACTGATGGCACCTGGTGACAACTGATGGTTTTGACTGATGACAATTTATACACTTTTTGAGCATCAGTTGTGAACAGTTTAGATATAAAAAAAATAAAAAAACTGAGCCTGACACAACTGACATGTGTAAACCTCAACTACCCACTGCAACATTGTAACCTAGGGAAGTTACTGTAGCACAAAATAGGTGGAATGTGAAGTTTGCGGTGTGGTGCGGTGTGGTGCGGTGTGGTGCGGTGTGGTGTGGTGTGTGAGTGTGTGAGTGTGTGAGTGTGTGCTGTGCCATCTGCTGTTCTGCATTGATCACTTCTCCATGTTATTTCATGTTAATCATCATCTTCATCCGGATAATAAAGTCAGAAGTGCGGCTGCAGATAACGATCAGTCCCAGCAAGTGTAGAGGAGGCTGCGGGGATGGTGCGGGTGATAGGCCCTATCTATCCCGGGCAGAGCCGCATCTGCTGCCGCAGCTTACATGCAGATTTACACCTCAATCACCTCCCCGCACAAATCCCCCATCACCACCACCATCATCATCACCACCATCATCATCATCACCACCATCATCATCATCACCACCACCATCATCATCACCACCACCATCATCATCACCACCACCATCATCATCACCACCACCATCATCATCAACAACAACACTACTAGAATGCATGTATTATTATGGGACTAGAATAAAGACATATATAAATATATATATATATATATATATATATATATATATATATATATATATATACACAGCCTGCACCTGTAAGCCAGGTCCATACAATAGTTTGGAATCAATAGTGCTGGCCAACTTATCCTTTTGTCTATAGATATATATATATATATATATATATATATATATATATATATATATATATATATATACACATACATATATATATATATATATATATATATATATATATATATATCTCGCAGCATTGCACTGAAATGAAATCCATGCAATGAAAACAAGAAGGCAGTGTATACACAACTTTAAAATCCACACACATATATATATATATATATATATATATATATATATACTGTACTGTGTCTATATATATATATATATATATATATATATATATATATATATATATATATAAATCTTCAACCCGCAGCAATGCACTGAAATGCAATGAAAACCAGGAGGCACCGATATATGCAAAGAGTTCTCCGAGAGATTTTTTTGTTTTTAATATTATTTTACAAAAAAAAAAAATGCAAACATCATTTTCTTCTTTTAAATAAAGTCTCCTGCCTGTCAATGAATCCAGAATCAAGAAAAAAATAAAAAATAAAGAAGAAGAGAAGGAAGGAGAAGGTAAAGAGAGAAATGAGGTGCGGAGGAGGAGTTCACACTACAGAAGAATGATGAGGGTTGTTGTTGTTGT
The DNA here is from genome assembly GCF_029499605.1 of Hyla sarda. Taxonomy (NCBI): domain Eukaryota; kingdom Metazoa; phylum Chordata; class Amphibia; order Anura; family Hylidae; genus Hyla; species Hyla sarda. Next base: position 403,907,517 of record NC_079191.1, read on the forward strand.
TGTTTTTATTCTATAGATTTTTTTTATACAGTTTACCAGTTATTATTTATGATAGGAAACAGGTGCGGAAAGGGACATCAATGTACAAAGCAATATGTATATATATGTATATATATATAGAGAGAGAGAGAGAGAGTATCAGCTGTATATCCATCGCTGAGCTGTGCACCCGGGATTACAAGGAAAACAAAAAAAAGAAGAGGCAAATCCTAATCCATGTTAACCCTACAACCCTTGTGATATCCAGATGGGGCTTGAAAGCAGTCGTGTACACCCAGCCCTCTATTTGGCTGTAGGTATCCTCTATAACAGTGGTCTTCAACCAGCGGACCTCCAGATGTTGCAAAACTACAACTCCCAGCATGCCC
>NC_079191.1:403915384-403925214 GCF_029499605.1 Hyla sarda
ATAATAGTCCAGATATCACTATAATAGACCAGATATGACTATAATAGATCAGATATCACTATAATAGACCAGATATCACTATAATAGTCCAGATATCACTATAATAGACCAGATATGACTATAATAGATCAGATATCTATATAATAGATCAGATATCTATATAATAGACCAGATATAACTATAATAGACCAGATATCACTATAATAGATCAGATATCACTATAATAGATCAGATATCTATATAATAGATCAGATATAACTATAATAGACCAGATATCACTATAATAGATCAGATATCACTATAATAGATCAGATATCACTATAATAGATCAGATATCACTATAATAGACCAGATATCACTATAATAGACCAGATATCACTATAATAGACCAGATATCACTATAATAGATCAGATATCACTATAATAGACCAGATATCCTATAGACCAGATATCACTATAATAGACCAGATATGACTATAATAGATCAGATATCACTATAATAGACCAGATATCACTATAATAGACCAGATATCACTATAATAGATCAGATATCACTATAATAGATCAGATATCACTATAATAGACCAGATATCACTATAATAGACCAGATATCACTATAATAGACCAGATATCCTATAGACCAGATATCACTATAATAAACCAGACATCACTATAATAGTCCAGATATCATTATAATAGACCAGATATCACTGTAATAGACCAGATATCACTATAATAGTCCAGATATCACTATAATAGTCCAGATATCACTATAATAGACCAGATATCCTATGGACCAGATATGACTATAATAGACCAAATATCACTATAATAGACCAGATATCACTATAATAGACCAGATATCCTATAGACCAGATATCACTATAATAGACCAGATATCCTATAGACCAGATATGACTATAATAGTCCAGATATCATTATAATAGACCAGATATCCTATAGACCAGACATCACTATAATAGACAACTATGAGGGTTTTCTGGGCACTGACCTGTTTTTAGCTGCTGCTGCCCTGTCTCTTTGCCTTCGGTTTTTGAACCAGTTGCCCACCTGGGTGGGTGTGAGTCCTGTGGCCTGGGCCAGTTCCCTTTTCTTGCTGGGATTGGGGTAAGGGTCCTGTAGATACCACTCCCTTAGGAGGCTGCGAGTCCTCTCCTTGAAGCAATGGGTTTTCTGCTCTCCATCCCAGATGGTCCTGGGCAGAGGAAACTTCTTCCTCACCCTGTATTTATCAACGGGTCCTAGGGGGCGCCCCCTGAGTTTCTCAGCCTCCTGATAGTGAGCTTCCAGCCACATGGCCTGCAGCTTTCCATGGGACTCCTTAGTAAATTTGTGGTTCTCCAGGATGTGGTAGAGGTCTCTGAAGTTGCCTGTATGGAAAGCCACCACCGCCCTGGCTCTGAGGATGGACTCATGCTTATTGATAGCCTCACAAGCTCCAGGGGCCACAGGTAGGGACCACAGGAATCTCCCCAGCCTCTCAATGTCCCCTGTCTCCTCCAGCGTCTCACATACGCTGGCCACCTGCTCCGGGGAGAAGTTGAGGGTGGGCAGCTGGAACATGGACAGCTCTTCGGGGGCTCTGGAGCTGCTGCTGGTGGTCGCCAGGAGCAGGGAGCGCTCACTGCTGAAGTTTGGCAGGAAGAAGTGGGTGGGATAGAGCTCTAGAGGAGATCTGAACACCATGGAATGACCGCAGAGCAGGCAAGATCACACAGAGAAGAAGAAGGAAATGAAACAACAATAATAACAATAATAATAATAAATAAAAAAGAAACATTCAAGCACTCAGCAACAGCAGCAGCGGCGGCAGCCTCCTGATAATGACACCGGCCTCATAATATCTCCACACTGAGTGCAGCATTGAAACATTGTATCCCTTTTCTATTGGTCTACAAGGTGTCGTTCTAAGGTCTCCATGGCAACACTGACAATCACTGTCAAGTGTGCCAATCATGTCCTACAACGTCATGCAAGTTACCACTTCCCCTAAATGAGGGAGGGAGAAGGGAGGGGAGGAGGGAAGGGCAGGGAGGGAGGGGGTGGGTCTGCTCCTGCTGCTGGTAGTGGCGGCGGTGGTGGCGCTGCTGCCGCTGCTGGCGCTGGTGCTAGTGGTGGTGGTGGTGGTGGTGCTGAGGAGGTTTATCTAATCTGCTACTCCCCTTCCCCTAAATAAGGGATCAAATAATGTGATTGTTGAATGGGATGAGCAATTAGTGGGTGGAATATTATTGTGATCTTAACGAGCCTAAAGGAGATATGGGGGGGAAGGGGGGATCAGGAGGGGTGGGGGTAGGGGGTATAGGGAGTAAATGGGCCAGGCTGGGCTACACGTTGGAATAAAGGGCTTCTGACTGAGACAATTTACACATGATTTGCACGTAGTTTCACTTCATTCTGCCCATGTGAGCACTAATAGTGCAGGGAATAAAGAAGAGATGAGATCATTAGAGACATCCTCAGACTGCTGTGACCTTACCAGCGGCTCAGGCTGCACACTGTGGGCAGCACTCTGGTACCTGGCACTACTGCTGCAACTTTACACCGGACCCTCTTAACCCCATCCTTGCCAAGGAGAAGCCCCATGTGGTGCCAGCATAGAAGGGGGCTGTAGGCTCCAGCACTTCACACATTCTTTATTAACTTTATAAATGGTGCTAAATGCAAGATCTGAGCAGGAGCTATAAGATCTACCACTGTATTTAATCATTTGTAGACATATATACGTGTATTTATGTGTAAACCTAAATAGTTCAATGAATGTGTGTATACATAGATTATGTGTAAATATATAGGTAGATGAGTGAATGTGTGTATATATTATATGTAAATATATGTGTATATATATATATATATATATATCCATGAATTATGTGTAAATATATAAGTATATAAGTGAATGTGTGTATGTATTATGTGCAAAAATAAATAGGTAAGTCCACGTATTATGTGTAAACATATTAAGGTATATGTGTGAGTGTGTATGTATTTTTTGAAATCATATGTAGGTGTATTTATTATTTATAAACAGATATAAGTATATGAGACCGTGTGTGTATTATTAATAAACATATTTAGATAAGTGTGTGCATGTAATATATGAAACATACTGTGTATGTATTATGTATGTGTATTATGAGTAAGTATATATCATAGGTGTATGAGTGTGTGTATGTACTATGTGCAAACATATCTAGTTTTCATGAATGTGTGTATGCATTATGTGCAAACATATATAGGTATATGTGTAAGTGTGCATGTATTATTTGTAAACATATATAGATGTATGTGTATGTATTATGTACAAGCTGATATATAGGTACGTGAGACCGTGTGTGTATTATTAATACATTAATTAATAAATATATTTAGGTAAGTTGGTGTATGTATTATGTGAAACATATATAAATGTATGAGCAAGTGTATGTATTATGTACACAGGTATATGAGAGTATGTATTGTGTGTAAACATATATAGGTGTATTAGGCCCCCTTTACATATGGCTGTATGTCCTATGTGCAAGCATATGTAGGTGTATGAGTGTATGTATCATGTGTATGTATTATGTGTAAACACATATAGGTGTATTAGGCCGCCTTTACATATGTGTGTGTGTCCTATGTGCAAGCATACGTAGGTGTATGAATGTGTGTATTATGTGTATGTATTATGTGTAAACACATCTAGGTGTATGAATTATGGAACATGTGTAAACATATAGGTGTTTGTGTGTATATATCTATTATGTGTAAACATATATAGATGACTGAGTAGGTGTATGCATATTTTGTGTCTGTGTGTGATTATATATAAATGAGCCTGTGCATACGTGTGTGAGTATACGTGTGTGTGTGTCTGGGTATGAATGTATGCATGCTTCTATATGTATGATAATGTTCATATCATTACTACTTCTCTTTTTTTGCAGAGTCTTATATTGATTTCTTTATACTGCATAATAGTATACATTAATACTTTTTTTATTTTATTTAGATTGCACATAAATCATGCCTGAAAAAATTATATATATATATATATATATATATATATATATATATATATTAAGAAATCACCACACAAGCAGGTCTTGGATCAATAAAATCTGGTGTTCTTTATTCCCAAAATAAGGTGCAACGTTTCGGCAACAATAGCCTTTATCAAGCATATATATATATATATATATATATATATATAGATGCAAATCATAAAACATTTTATGATTTGCATCTGCATCACTGGACTAATACGGCTACTCAAATTTACTATATATATATATATATATATATATATATATATATATATACACACACAGGGGTAAAGTCGTGACAAAAAAACTGTGGGAACTCACCCAAGATTTCCATTCAAGGGCTGGTCCTTCTAATGGGAACGGTGTTCATGCTGTGGAAAAAGTGCAGGAACTCAGTTCCCATGTGTTCCTGCAGTACTTGAGCCCTGTATATATGTGTGTGTGTGTATATGTATGTATATATATATATATATATATATATATATATATATATATATATATTAGATTTGTAATTCTGAGTATATGAGTATTCCCCAGGTTTGTCACATTGTAGTATATGGGGATTATTCCTATCATCAGGAGGTAGCAGTGTTGAGTGTGTGCTGCTATGGCAGTGTGATTTACAGAGATTTGTACGGGTCATGGCAGTCTTTCCAGCCTTACTGTGTATATTTAGACAGGACTTTGCTTGGTGTTAAAAAGTGTATATATTGAATGGGTTCACACACAGTAGCAGACAATGGGCACATTGTAAGGGCATGTACAACGCGTATTGAAACGCTGCAGCCAGACTTGTGCTAATCTGCCCTCAGAAAAGCTGAAATAATTATCCTAAGCCCCTTCCTACAAGAAAAATCAGTCAGGAATTCAAACTTTTTTTTTTTTCCTTAAAGATCCTTTCTGCATTCCGATGGAGATCTAGGGGCAAGTGTAGAGCCCCAACTACTGCCAGCATCAATGCACAGCACACAACAATGCACAGGCAGGACACAGGGGGAAGAGACCTATTATAGGGGGAGGGCAGGTGGAGTGCCCCTTTATTGGGGGCCACATAGCAGAAGACAGGAAGGACTATTGGAGGAATTCCTGATTATGAATGATGTACAGAATATATACATGTATACACACAAGGTAGCTTCTACATACATAACCATGCACAGTTTGGTGCACTATATACATATACAGCAGTGTTTTCCAACAAGGATGCCTCCAGCTGTTGCTGATTTTTGACAATGTGCTTGCTATTCATATAGTTAATGTCTGTGTTTATGTATGCCAGTGTTTCCCAACCAGGGTGCCTCTAGATTTGGCAAAACTACAACTCCCAGCATGCCCGGACAGCCAAAGGCTGTCCGGGCATGCTGGGAGTTGTAGTTTTGCAACAGCTGGAGGCACCCTGGTTTGGAAACATTGATGTATGCTGTTTAATGTAGATAGATAAATAGATGAATGGATGGACGGATGGATAGATATAATGTCAATAAAAGTAGTTTAAGGTTTTGTATGCTGGGAGTTGTAGTTATGCAACAGCTGGAGGCACCCTGGTTGGGAAACATTGATGTATGCTATTTAATATTGATAGATAAATAGATGGATGGATGGATAGATATAATGTAGATAAAAGTAGTTTAAGGTTTTGTATGCTGGGAGTTGTAGTTATGCATCCTGGCATGCTGGGAGTTGTAGTTATGCAACAGCTGGAGGCACACTGGTTGGGAAACATTAATGTATGCTTTTTAATATTGATAGATTAAAAAGATGGATGGATAGATATAATGTAGATAAAAGTAGTTTAAGGTTTTGTATGCTGGGAGTTGTAGTTATGCAACCGGGCATGCTGGGAGTTGTAGTTATGCAACAGCTGGAGGCACGCTGGTTAAGAAACATTGATGTATGCTAATTAATATTGTTAGATAAATAGATGGATGGATGGATAGATATAATGTAGATAAAATAGTTTAAGATTTTGTATGCTGGGAGTTGTAGTTATGCAACCGGGCATGCTGGAAGTTGTAGTTATGCAACAGCTGTAGGCACCCTGGTTGGGAAACATTGATTTATGCTATTTAATATTGATAGATAAATAGATGTATGGATGGATAGATATAATGTAGATAAAAGTAGTTTAAGGTTTTGTATGCTGGGAGTTGTAGTTATGCAACAGCTGGAGGCACCCTGGTTGGATAGACACTGATATATATATAGTCTATAAAGGTGGTGGATTATATATATATATATGTACCGTCTGTATGTGTGTTGTCCATGCATATTCTATATCATAGAAATATCATTGTCTAATTACTAATATGTTTTAAAGGGAACCTGTCATTACTTTCATAGTGCCTGAACCTGTGCACATAAATATCAGATTATCCCTTTCATTATAGATTATACCTTTACATGTAATCATACTAAATAGGAACATAGATCCTCACATACATATACATCACAAGGAAACCTGCCATCACTTTCATGCTGCCCGAAACACGAGTAAGGGGGGGGGGGGGGCTTCTTCTCATACAACAACCTTGGTTGATAGATCTACACCCAGAAAAGGGAGGCATCTATGCTCCAAGTGGGGAGAAGCCAACCCAAAGACTCATGGTTCGGGCAGCATGAACAAGATGACAGGTTGCCTTTAATATAGTTTACGTGTGATGTATATGTCCCTGAGATCTTTATTTATTAATAGTATAAATTAATAAAACGGTATAATCTATATTAATAGGTATAATCTGATATTTATCATGTATAATATAATATATATGTGTACAGTCAAGGTATCTGGTGTACTATACTGTGTATACACTGTCTGTGTCATTTGTGTGTTATAATTGTTTACAGTCTGTGTAGTTCATGTAGTATATTCATATACATAATGTGCAGTAGTCATGTATAACTAGTCTTAATTTACAGTAGATTTATTTAAAAATAAATTGTTATATATTTTATTATTTCTTTCTCTTTCTTACTCTTCCATATCCTATGTACCTTTGAGGACTGGTATATATAATTAACTTTATATACATTTCCTACATATTTCTGGCCTTTTGGGTGAAGGCAACACCAGTAACCTTGGGTACATATTGTTGTCCTAAGTGAGCTACATATCTTCTTACTCTCTTGCTTAATTTACAGTGGATTTACTATATACTATAGAGTCTGTATAGCTGGTGTAATATATTCCTATACAGTACATGGAGCTGGTATAATACAATAATATCCACTATATGGAGCTGGTGTAATGTATTCTTTATAGGTGTATTATAATCCTATACAGTCTGGTGATGTAATGTATTCATATGTAATACTCATATGCATTCTATGTAATTGCTGTATTGATATACAAGCTACAGTCTGCTTCTAGTGGGATATATTGAAATGTAGTAACTAAAGATATTAATATGTACCCTAAGTAACTCAATGTGATGCATTCATGTCCTATTATAATCATATACAGTCTAGGTAGCTGTTGTAATATTGTTATATACAGTCTGTGTAGCTATTATATTTATATACAGTGTATGTAGTTTGTGTAATATATTCATGTACATACTTTGGTGCTGGTGTATTACATTCGTATACAGTCTATGGAACTAATCTATTCATGTACAGTATATGTAGTATATTTATATACAGATTATGTTGCTGGTAATATTTATTCATGTACAGTATATGTAGTATATTCGTATACAGACTATGTAGCTGGTAATATTTATTCATGTATATACATATACAGACTATATAGCTAGTAATATATATTTATGTACAGTATATGTAGTATATTCATATACAGACTATGTAGCTGGTAATATTTATTCATGTACAGTATATGTAGTATATTCATATACAGACTATGTAGCTGGTAATATTTATTCATGTATATACATATACAGACTGTATAGCTAGTAATATATATTCATGTACAGTATATGTAGTATATTCATATACAGACTATATAGCTGGTAATATATATTCATGTACAGTATATGTAGTATATTCATACACAGGCTATATAGCTGGTAATATATATTCATGTACAGTATATGTAGTATATTCATATACAGACAATGTAGCTGGAATAATATATTCATGTACAGTACATGTAGTATATTTTTATGCAGACTATATAGCTGGTAATATATATATCCATGTACAGTATATGTAGTATATTCATACACAGACTATGTAGCTGGTAATATATATTCATGTACAGTATATGTAGTATATTTATATACAGATTATATAGCTGGTAATATTTATTCATGTACAGTATATGTAGTATATTTATATACAGACTATATAGCTGGTAATATTTATTCCTGTACAGTATATGTAGTATATTTATATACAGATTATATAGCTGGTAATATTTTTTCCTGTACAGTACATGTAGTATATTTATATACATATTATATAGCTGGTAATATATATATCCATGTACAGTATATGTAGTATATTCATATACAGACTATGTAGCTGGTAATATTTATTCATGTACAGTATATTTAGTATATTCATATACAGATTTTGTAACTGGTAATATTTATTCATGTATATATATATATATATATATATATATATATATATATATATATATACAGGCTATATAGCTGGTAATATTTATTCATGTACAGTATATGTAGTATATTCATATACAGACTATATAGCTGGTAATATATATTCATGTACAGTATATGTAGTATATTCATATACAGACTATGCAGCTGGTATTCATGGCCCACTTTGCCACTTTGAGGTGTAGAATATCTCTGCACTGTGACCCTTGCATAAATCACATGCTGCTTATTGCTCTATACCAGTGTTTTCCCAACCAGGGTGCCTCCAGCTGTTGCAAAACTACAACTCCCAGCATGCCTGGACAGCCTTTGGCTGTCCAGGCATGCTGGGAGTTGTAGTTTTGCAACAGCTGGAGGCACCCTGGTTGGGAAAACCCTGCTCTATACATTGAATGGACAGAAATGGTTAACATTGCTGATCACCCTCATTACAAGGGGATCATGCAATGTTGCAACACGTAGGTGTTGGTCCTGATGGTGATGATTAAGTCCTTACAGACCGGTATGTGTTTCCCTGTACATAGAAGAACCAGTGACTGGGCTCCTCACTGTGTATAAGGGGAGCACATTCTTATGTACAAGTAGGGAATTGTTGGCTGCATCTTTGTGTGCTGGGCCAGGGGTGTAAATGGCTTTAAATGTCTGCAGCTGCTGGCTGGAAACTGTCAATGGAAGGGACTTTTTTTTTTTTTTTTTTTTTTGCAGAGTCCCAGTCTAATAAAGATGTGTGGAGATAGAGCTGAAATAAAGGTCTGGGGGCTCTGCAGCCATCAGCAGGGAGACAAGAGCTCTACACAGAAGGCAGCACACTCCACTGCACAATCCTTTCCGGATCCTGTAAGTTCTGCAGCTTCACTCTCTCTCCCCTGTCTATCACTATAGCTGGGTTTCTTCTAGGGCTGGTGATGACCTTTCTGCTGGTTTTGTTATTCTAGAAGGGGGGGGGGGGGGGGGTTCCAGGGACATAATAATCTATGGAAGCAGAATGGAAGGCTCAGGCACTGTAGGGGTTAAATGCAATGGACACAGTGACTGAGGGATTAATGTGCAGTTTAGACTGCAGGTGCTGTGCTCTGTATTTCCTAACGTCAAGTCTTGTCTTTGTGCTGGCTGGGTGCATGGTGTGTGCCACTCTCCCCGGCTGCTGGTAAAGCTGAATCAGCCCTGGGAGAGTCACAACTTTCAGCAGGCACAGGAAGCA
>NC_079191.1:403925414-403927914 GCF_029499605.1 Hyla sarda
TGGGGATAGACAGAAATACAGACAAATATATCATTAAAGCTTGGTATGTCATAAATAGTTGACACAATATAACATAGATATTTGAATAGATAGATATGAAATATAGATAGATATGAGATAGATAATAGATATGGGATAGATAAATAGATATGAGATAGATAGATAGATAGATAGATAGATAGATAGATTAGATAGAAAAGATAGATATGACCGATAGATAGGAGATAGATAGAGAGATAGATAGATGTGAGATAGATAGATAGATATGGGATAGATAGATAGATAGATAGATAGATATGAGATAGATAGATATGAGATAGATAGATATGAGATAGATAGACAGACAGATAGATAGATAGATAGATAGATAGATAGATAGATAGATAGGAGATAGATAGATGGATAGATAGATAAGAGATAGATAGATAGATAGATAGGAGATAGATAGCTAGATAGATAGATAGGAGATAGATAGATACGGGATAGATAGAAAGATAGGAGATAGATAGATATGATATGAGATAGATAGATATGAGATAGATAGATAGATAGATAGATAGATGTACTATATATATTTACATGTGACTTTTGCTAAATAAAATAAAAACCTTTTCCTATCTGTATCCACACCCCACACCTCTAACACATATAGGACAGGGCTTTCCCCTCTTTAGCAGAGCTGCAGCTCCGCTTCTGTGTTCTCTCCTGTCAGGTAGGACTGTGCCTGTTCTCTGCAGTCTGCTCTTCTCTCCTCCCTTTGGGTTGTACTTAAAAATCAATTAGTATTTTCAAGTCTTCAAGTGAATTATTCAAAACAAATGTTTGAAAGACCCCAAGGGAGAATTTGGCCATGACAAAGGCTTTGATTAGCTTTATTTTATCCCCCCCTATCCACCCTCCCTCCAAAAAATGCAGACCCGAGAGACAGGCAGGCAATGAGTGAGTGTAATGAAATGACTGTATTCATTATGAGGCTCTTGAGCAGGAGAACTGAGCCTTATAACAGCCGTATATCAGGGTGACAACTATGTCTGTAACAAGAGCTGGTGCCCTGCTGGATATTCATCATCATCCTCATCATCATCATCGCACAACACAGAATAGGAAATGATTAATGACAGGCTAAATATTGATATAAACAACTATTATGTGTCCATGCATACCATCTTACATGTGTGAGGACTGGGGTGTCCTGGGATGATCTTATAAAATAATAATAATAATCATTATAATATTAATCATACATTTAACACATTTAATGTGATTAGAATTAAATGACAACAATTACAAATTATTCTTATAGGAAGGCAGTGCAAAAGAACATTGCAAAAATCCTTACAGCCCCCCAATAGATATAGATACATGAGAGATGAACAATCACTAATAGATATAGATCAGTGTTTCCCAACCAAGGTGCCTCCAGCTGTTGCAAAACTACATCTCCCAGCATGCACGGACAGCCTTTGGCTGTCCGTGCATGCTGGGAGTTGTAGTTTTGCAACAGCTGGAGGCACCCTGGTTGGGAAAGAGTGGTATGGATAAATATAGATAGTAGATATAGATACATGATAGATGAACAATCACACTGTCAGTATTGTCCTATTCATTAGATCAGTGTTTCCCTACCAGGGTGCCTCCAGCTGTTGCAAAACTACATCTCCCAGCATGCGCATGCTGAGAGTTGTAGATTTGCAACAGCTGGAGGCACCCTGATTGGGAAACACTGCATTGGATCCTATATTTATTATAAACGTTTTTTGCTATTCTTATTATATAATTATTAGACGCATCCACTTTGTGTTGCACTGTTTCTTCTATTCCTTGTGTTCGCTTGTGAACACTATTTATCACTGGGGGGCATTCATTTTGGAACTACAGAGAAGTATAGCCGCCTTAAATGATGCACTGTGGGAGAGGGGGACCCCCATCTGTATCTTCTCTAAAGCTCTGATCAGGGAATCCAATGTACAGGAGATGTGGAGTTCTATAAGAGAAGGGGCTCAGTATGTGGAGACAGCAGCACCTGTAGTCTGGGGAATGCGCTTCACTGAGCTTCCTATTAGCCAGGGGGCTGCACAGGACACACTGCATCCTACTGCCTGACTTATATACTGCACTATAGAAATCTGTGGGGGTTACCTGCATATAGAAAGGGACATCTTCTGCAGATAGGGGGACTCCCAAGGGGTAAGTGACTGCAGCACACAGACACACACAGACACACACAGACACACACAGACACACACACACAGACACACAAACAAACACACACACAGACACAGACACACACAAACACACACAGACACACACACAGACACACACACACACAGACACACACACACACACAGACACACACACAGACACACAAACAAACACACACACAGACACAGACACACACAAACACACACAGACACACAGACACACACACAGGCACACACACACAGACACACACACACACACAGACACACACAGACACACACACACAGACACACACACACAG
>NC_079191.1:403930414-403932914 GCF_029499605.1 Hyla sarda
TCTTTCTGTATCTCTCTGTCTCTCTCTTTCTCTGTCTCTTTCTCTCTCTCTCTCTCTGTTTCTCTCTCTGTCTCTCTCTGTCTCTTTCTCTGTCTCCTTCTCTCTCTGTGTCTCTCTCTTTCTCTGTCTCTTTCTCTCTGCACTGACAGTGAAGAGACACCAATAATATCATCTATTTACATCCCAAACAAATGATTTAGAGTCATCGTGTGTCTTTGATGATACAAGTGTGAACAGAACCTTATATATACTGTAAGATTCTATAACATGCACAGAGGGATAGAAGGAGGGTGATTGGATGTAGGGGGCACAATAGATGGAGGTAGGAGGCACAGTAGATGGAGGTATGAGGAACAGTAGATGGAGGTATGAGGAACAGTAGATGGAGGTATGAGGCACAGTAGATGGTAGTATGAGGCACAGTAGAATGAGGTATGAGGCACAGTAGATGGCGGTATGAGGCACAGTAGATGGAGGTATCAGGCATAGGAGATGGAAGTATGGGGCACAGTAGATGGCGGTATGAGGCACAGTAGATGGTGGTATGAGGCACAGTAGATGGAGGTATCAGGCACAGTTGATGGAGGTATGAGGCACAGTAGATGGAGGTATCAGGCACAAGAGATAGATGTATGAGGCACAGTAGATGGAGGTATGAGGCACAGTAGATGGAGGTATGAGGCACAGTAGATGGAGGTATGAGACACAGGAGATAGATGTATGAGGCACAGTAGATGGAGGTATCAGGCACAGGAGATAGATTTATGAGGCACATTAGATGGAGGTATGAGGCACAGTAGATGGAGGTATGAGGCACAGTAGAATGAGGCATGATGCACAGTAGATGGAGATATCAGGCACAGTAGATGGAGGTATGAGGCACAGTAGATGGAGGTATGAGGCACAGTAGATGGAGTTATGAGGCACAGTAGATGGAGGTATGAGGCACAGTAGATGGAGGTATGAGGCACAGTAGATGGAGTTATGAGGCACAGTAGATGGAGGTATGAGGCACAGTAGATAGAGGTATGAGGCACAGTAGATGGAGGTATGAGGCACAGTAGATGGAGGTATGAGGCACAGTAGATGGAGGTATGAGGCACAGTAGATGGAGGTATGAGGCACAGTAGATGGGGGTATGAGGCACAGTAGATGGAGGTATGAGGCACAGTAGATGGAGGTATGAGGCACAGTAGATGGAGGTGTGAGGCACAGTAGATGGAGGTGTGAGGCACAGTAGATGGAGGTATGAGGCACAGGAGAACCTAAAGGTTAGTGGCAGAAGTTGAGTTGTTGCTGTATCTGAAGTTCCAGGATAATGGTGCAGGATCCAGGCTGCACTGAACCTGTTAGGAATGAGCAGCAATCTGTCCAATACTATTTTCCTCTTTTGCTCTGTTTGGATTGAGCAATCAATAGTGAGAAGGATGTCTCCAGGCTGAGATAAACACAGAGCAAGGGGCAGGTAGGAGAGGGGCAGAGAGAGCACTGCAGGGAGGTGTACACATCAATATACACACACGTCAATGTATACAATCCTCATCCTATACACAGTACTGTCTACATGATGCTGCCTTATACACACATACACACCAATACATACAACACACAGCTATACATATCAACATACACATTTATATATAACCAATACATACAACACACAGCTATACATATCAACATACACATTTATATATAACCAATACATACAACACACAGCTATACATATCAACATACACATTTATATATAACCAATACATACAACACACAGCTATACATATCAACATACACATTTATATACAACCAATACATACAACACACAGCTATACATATCAACATACACATTTATATATAACCAATACATACAACACACAGCTATACATATCAACATACACATTTATATATAACCAATACATACAACACACAGCTATACATATCAACATACACATTTATATATAACCAATGCATACAACACACAGCTATACATATCAACATACACATTTATATACAACCAATACATACAACACACAGCTATACATATCAACATACACATTTATATACAACCAATACATACAACACACAGCTATACATATCAACATACACATTTATATATAATCAATGCATACAACACACAGCTATACATATCAACATACACATTTATATATATCCAATACATACAACACACAGCTATACATATCAACATACACATTTATATATATCCAATACATACAACACACAGCTATACATATCAACATACACATTTATATACAACCAATACATACAACACACAGCTATACATATCAACATACACATTTATATATAATCAATACATACAACACACAGCTATACATATCAACATACACATTTATATACAACCAATACATACAACACACAGCTATACATATCAACATACACATTTATATACAACCAATACATACAACACACAGCTATACATATCAACATACACATTTATATATAATCAATACATACAACACACAGCTAT
>NC_079191.1:405495414-405497914 GCF_029499605.1 Hyla sarda
CAACTCCCAGTATGTTGAGAGTTGTAGTTTTGCAACAGCTGGAGGCACCCTGTTTGGGAAACACTGTTAGAGATACAGTCATGGCCGTAAATGTTAGCACCCACTGAAATTTTTCAAGAAAATGAAGTATTTCTCACAGAAAAGGATTGCAGTAACACATGTTTTGCTATACACATGTTTATTCCCTTTGTTTATTGGAACTAAACCAAAAAAGGGGAAAAAACAAACCAAATTGGACATAATGTCACACTAAACTCCAAAAATGGTCTGGACAAAATAATTGGCACCATTTAACTTAATATTTGTTTGCACACCCTTTGGAGAAAAAAAACTAAATCAGTCGCTTCCTATAACCATCAATAAGCTTCTTATACCTCTCAGCCGGAATGTTGGACCACTCTTCCTTTGCAAACTGCTCCAGGTCTCTTATTGGAAGGCGCCTTTTCCCAACAGTAATTTTAAGATCTGTCCACAGGTGTTCAATGGGATTTAGATCTGGACTTATTGCTGCCACTTCAGATCTCTCCAGCACTTTGTTACCATCCATTTCTGGGGGCTTTTTGACGTATATTGAGGGCATTGTTGTGCTGGAAGACGCAAATCCAGCTTTCTGACACTGGGCTGTACAGTGCGACCCAAAATCCATTGGTAATCCTCAGATTTCATGATGTCTTGCACACATTCAAGGCACCCAGTACCAGAGGCAGCATAACAACCCAAAACATAATTGAACCTCCACCATATTTCACTGTAGGTACTGTGTTCTTTTCTTTGCAGGCCTCTTTCCATTTTCGGTATTTACAGTAGAATATGTGCTTTACCAAAAAGCTCTATTTTGGTCTCATCTGTCCACAAGACGTTTTCCCAGAAGGATTTTGGCTTACTCAAGTTCATTTTGCCAAAATGTTGTCTTTTTTATGTCTCTGTGTCAACAGTGGGGTATATCTTATCTTTGAATATCTTTGGAACTTGTTTGGGGCTGCTTATCCACCATCCGGACTATCCTGCGTTGACACCTTTCATCAATTTTTATCTTCTGTCTACGCCCGTGGAGATTAGCTACAGTGCCATGGGTTGCAAACTTCTTGATAATGTTGCGCACTGTGGACAAAGGCAAATCTAGATCTCTGGAGATGAACTTGTAACCTTGAGATTGTTGATATTTCTCCACAATTTTGGTTCTCAAGTCCTCAAACAGTTATCTTCTCTTTCTGTTGTCCATGCTTAGTGTGGCACACACAGACACATAATGCAAAGACTAAGTGAACTTCTCTCCATTTTATCTGCTTTCAGGTGTGATTTTTATATTGCCCACACCTGTTACTTGCCCCAGGTGAGTTTAAAGGAGCATCACATGCTTGAAACAATCTTATTTATCCACAATTTTGAAAAAGTGCCAATAATTTTGTCCAGCCCATTTTTGGAGTTTGGTGACATTATGTGCAATTTGCTTTTTTTCCTCCCTTTTTTGATTTAGTTCCAATACACACAAAGGGAATGAACATGTGTATAGCAAAACATGTGTTACTGCAATCATTTTCTGTGAGGAATACTTAATTTTCTTGAAAAATTTCAGGGGTGCCAACATTTACGGCTATGACTGTATTTGCTAAAAGTAGAAGAATACATGTGCCAAACAGAATTGGCAAACATTTAGATTTCTTCAAACATAGCACCACCCCTGTTCTTAGGTTATATGTGGTATTGCAGCTCAGCTCCATTGAAGTGAATTGAGCCAAGTTGTAATATCACACACAACCTTAAAGGAGAACTGTAGTGCAATATAACCCCTCGCGCTCTCCTGTACGGGGCCACGGCAGTATGATGAAGGGGGCGTGTCTGCCGCGACTTCCTGCTGCTGCTAGTAGGCACAAGCACTCGTGTGACCTGCGCCCATGAATGTTCAAATCCAGCCAGCGGACCCGCCTCCAGCACGCAATTCAAGAAGGACCGGGCGCCGGAATGCAGGTACGTATATTGGTCAGAAACCCTGCACCAGTCTCCTGTTCACCCACACTATACCACGGTGTATCGGGTTTAGTGTGGGTGAACAGATGACAGTTTTCATATAATGGGGATTCAGAAAAAAAACAAAAAACAGCGCCACAACTGTCTGTTGGCTGTGTCTTGTATTGCAGCGCTTCAATATTCATTTTAATGGGATTCCACTGCAGTACCTGACACAGCCTGTTGACAAAGGTGGTGCTATCTCAGGATGTAGAGCCCTTTTAGTTAGTCTGTTTTTTACTTTTAATACATTTTCTTGCTCTTTTTTGTGTGAATTTACTCCTGGATATTTGATCAGAACGCTGCCCTTGATTCACTTGGTGACCATGTTAATATTTTGAATTAAGAAGCCAGCGGGGCATCCTTCGCTTCCCATAATGCCGAGCTCCTTTATTTACATAAGGTCGATGGTGTTTAAATCTGTGAAGATTTGCAGGCACATTCCAATTTTCAGAGAGGCATCGCGAAGACACCACGCTCGCTCATCACGCAT